>NW_007250690.1:224479-321182 GCF_000164805.1 Carlito syrichta
CTGAGGTGGAAGGATCGCCGGAGCCCAGCAGGTCGAGGCTTCGGTGGCCGGGAGCAGCCATCGCACTCCAGTCTGGGCAACAGAGTGAGACGCCAACTCAAAACAAAAAAAACAAAAAAAAACAAGAAAAGAAAAGTATATACGAGAAGGGAACAACAACAACAAAAAAAAACCCAGAATGTATTTATTAAAAAAGTGTATTTTCTAATTGTGTTTTTATTCTTACGTGTTTAAACTTCAGTCACTTTCAAAGTACTCTCCATTTGAAGCAATACACCTATCAAGATGCTTTTTCCACTGTTCAACACAGTTTTGAAACTCATCGATTTTTATGCCTTTTAGTGAGTCTGCCATTTTTTAATTTCACCTCTTCCACATCGGCAAAACAATCTTCCTTTGAGGACTTTTTTCATCCCGGTAAACAAACAAACAAAAAATGTTGCTTGGGGAGAGGTAGGGTGAATAAGGTGTGTAGGGCATCAGGAGTGATGCCATTTTTGGTCAAAAACGACTGAACACTCAGCACAACGTGGGCAGGTGCCCGTGTAAATCACCCATCATGAACTGGGGAAATGCATTGAAAGAATCTTTAAAAAAAAGAAAATCCACTGAGGCCCAAAATTCAGCCTCTCACAACGTTAGCTATTGCACAGATGCTGTTGGGTTCCTAGAACACTTACCTAGCGGGGGAAGTCTGCACTACAAGGGGCCTGTTCTTCAACGGGTTTTTGGTGGGTTCCCTCATATAATACAAAAGAAGTGTAGGAAGACATGTGTACACACTCTTTTGATCAGAGTAGCTGACCACCATTTTGGATAATGGGGAATGCATGTGGTAAGACAGGACATACCACAAGTAAGTTTTGACGACTGGGGGAGGGTGCGCGAATTGACGCAACCCAGAGCTTGGGCACACCAGGTGACCAAACATCCAGGTATCCAAGAAATAACACTGGAAGACAGGAGCCATGGGCAAGGCTTTTTAAAAAATCTCTGCCTTGGGAGACTGAGGTGAGTGAACTGCCTGAGCCCGCGAGTTCGAGACCTGCCTAGGCAACTTGGCGAGGCCTCATCTCTACAATAAATCAAAAAATTAGCCGGGCGTGGTAGCGAGTGCCTGTAGTTCCAGCTACTTGGAAGGCTGAGGCAGAAGGATCGCCGAAGCCCAGCAGGTCGAGGTTGCTGTGGCCGGGAGCAGCCACTACACTCCAGTATGGGCAACAGAGTGAGACTCCAACTCAAAAACAAACAAACAAACAAACAAAAAACAACTCACAATTCTGCCTCTCCTGCATATAGATATGGGGGAAACTGCCATAACACACAACCTCCTCCCACCACCACCAATAAACTGCTCTATTTTTTAACTTCAAGCAGGCACTCAATAAAAGTTTGTGGGTATTTTTATTAGAGACTCATATAGGGTTCAAAATGAATCATTATGTTGACTCACTCATGTTGAATTCTTAAAATACCAAACACCCTTCAGTCAAATCCAAGCTAAGCAAAAAAAAAAAAAATGGCCATGTTAATATAAGAAATTTAAAACTGAATTAACTTCATCCTTAAGAATCCAGATTTTTCATTTGTTTTTATTAGAAATGTCCTTATACTCTCAAATGCCAATTTAGTAGTATGCAAACACACTCCGATGGCACATTTCTCTTTCCCTACTATGTAACTGAGAATAAAAACTAAACACTGATTTGGGGCACATAGAAGAAAATCATTTGTTTGATGAGATAATTGACACTACTGACCCCATGGGGCTATTAAACATGTCCTTTCAGTTGTTTTGTCTGGCAGTGTTGACAAAGTTGCATAAAGTGATTCATAAACCTTCAACTGGACTTTTCTTTAGCCAATAGTCTATATTTCCACCACCAGCCAAGTAAGTTAGGAGGAGAGGAGTAATCTGTGACTAGGCACCAGGGTGGGGGGACATTAAATCCATACTATTTATTTATTTACTAGTGTCTTTCAGCAATCAGAAACCTATGGCTACTTGAGGAACCCTCTAAAACTGCAGTCGCTTAAGGAAATGATACTGATATGTATCAGAGATGGGCAAGACCAAAAAGTTAAAACTTCTAAACTTACAAAGGGAGACTGAGATAATAAACTACTGGTGAAATACGAAGGGTAATGTACGAAGTAATTTTTGAAGGTCCCTTTCTGAACTTAAATGTTTTGCTTTTTACCAAAGGACATAAAACAGATTGTATTATTTGATTTGTTTATCTTCAAATATGGTGGCAATCATGTAAGGCAACAAACAAAAGGAACTTGGGCATGAATGACAGTACTAGCTATCTGTGTGTCTATGTGGAAACAGAGTGAGAGCAAGAGCAAGACAGTGAGAGAGCAAGAGAGTGAGGGTGAGAGAGAAAGAAAGAGAGGGAAAGAGAGAAAAAGAGAGAGAGAGGAAGAGTTAGTACACATGACTCCTGTTGCTCCTGCACAACACTTACCACAAGGAAAACAGCAAAAAAAATCGCTGGTTGTGTCTATAAAGCTAGCAAATGTTAAAAGTCAAGAGCATGAAGGCCAGGGGTGGTGGTGCACACCTTTAATCCCAGGAGAATCACTTGAGCCCAAGAGTTCAAGACTAGCCAGGAAAATATATTGAGACCTCATCTCTTTAAAAATAAAACAAATTTTTAAAAATTAGCCAGACATGGTGGTAGTCCCAGCTACTCAGGAGCCTGAAGTGAGAGGATCGCTTGAGCCCAGGAATTTGGGGCTGTAGTGAGCTATGATGGTGCCACAGCACTCCACCCTGGGCAACACAGCAAGACTCTTTCTAACAAATAAAACTAAATTGACAAGTCAGGCCATGGAAACCTTGGGTAAAATGTTCACATAACTTGATTGGTAGATACCAAAGACAAAAATGAATTTCTTGGGAACTTCTATAAATGTCATTTGTCAATCCCATTCAAACATGTTTCCTATCTTGCCTATTTACAAAATGGCTTAGCCCCTCTAAAGAAACACATCTGAAAATCACTTTTTGACAAAACTGGTGCAAAAAAATATTAACTCTTTTTCTCTTTTTTTTTTTTTTTTTGTGAGTTGGAGTCTCACTCTGTCACCCAGACTGGAGTGCAGTGGCCGCTCCCGGCCACCGCAGCCTCGACCTGCTGGGCTCCAACGATCTTTCCGCCTCAGCCTTCCAAGTAGACAGAATTACAGGCATGCGCTGCCATGCCCGGCTGATTTTTTTATTTATTGTAGAGATGAGGTCTTGCTGCCCAGGCGGGTCTCGAACCTGCCGGCTCAGGCAATTCATTCACCTCAGCCACCCAAAGGCGCAGGATTACAGGCTGAGCCACGGAGCCTGGCAACTCTTTTTCTTTTTAATCAAGTAAGAGAAAGGGGTCATTCTTTGAGAATGAGAGAAAGAAGCTCTGGATTGAAGGTAGAGCTCTGGAATGCCTTTACCCAAAGAATATTATTTTTGCCCATCAGTTGAATGTACTTCAGATAGCAGTCCACTGAAGATGTGTTTTGAGTCGGCCAGAGAAAATGCAAAGTGCAGGCCCCTTAGCTTTAGATGGAGATCAGTAAGGGGTGAAATATTTCTACTACTTTCTAAATGTTACACGTTGTATATTTTCATTTATATAATATTCTTGAAGTGCCAAAAAATACAGAAATAATGAAGAACAAATTAGTGGCTGCCAGTGATTAAGGAGGGTGTAACAACTACAGGAATGTGGGTATGGCTACTTTAGGAGAGATCCTTTTGATAAGGAAAATGCTGTTTCTCAATTAAATGAATATCATTATCATGTGTGCAGCATTGTAATGTAATTTTGCAAGATGTTACCATTAAGGGAAACTGGATAAATGGTACATGGGCTCTCCCTGTATCATTTCTTAAGACTATATGTGAATCTATACTTATCTCCAGATAAAATGCTTAATTAAAAATAACATGAAAGCTGGGCTTGGTGGCTCAGCCTGTAATCCCAGCGCTTTGGGAGGCTGAGGTGCGTGGATTGCCTGAGCCCGCGGGTTCAAGACCTGCCTGGGCAACCTGGTGAGATCTCATCTCTACAATAAATCAAAAATTAGCCGGGCATGGTAGCGCGCACCTGTAGTTCCAGCTACGTGGAAGGCTGAGGCAGAAGGATCGCTGGAGCCCAGCAGGTCGAGGCTGTGGTGGCCGGGAACCGCCACTGCACTCCAGTCTGGGCGACTGAGTGAGACTCCAACCCAAAAACAAAAAACATGAATCACTCAGGTAAATGGTAGAAACAAGAGGGCAAAATAGAGATTAAACAAAAAGAGCCTTAGGTAAAAGAAAATTAGATAACTGAATCTCAAAATTAATGCATGGTGTCATGCTTCTGAAATTTATTCTGAATTTGGAGCCTCCATTGGCTTTTGATTTTTGGCACTATTTTTTATTGAGAATCATTATGGTTAGTATAAATGTAACAACATGATTCAGGGTATACAAAGCACTTAGTTAGGAATAGTCACATTTCAGAAACTCAAAAGCCATGAATTTGAGCAATTCACAAGCTCCCTGTGCTTCCATTTCCTCAGCTATAAAATAAGTATTATGGTAGCCTCGTGTGGTTCAAATGAGATAAAACATTGGTAAATATTTTATTAACTTTGAAACTTCATAGTATGAGTGCTTTTTATATGATCACCATTCAATGTCATAAAAGCCATAAGTACAGACTTTCTAGTTTTGCCCCCAGAAGGCCAGCATGGCTAATACTTTCCAGATATTCTGCCCATCTTTGATTGACCAAAATTCTTTATGCAGAGAATTAGATACAACATACATCATATCCAGACTCAAAGACCCGTAGCACACCCAAGCGTCACTCTGCAATATCCTGCTTAAAATGCTGTTTGAAAATCTAGGTTTTATTATTATTTAGGTGTGATGAGGCTAACAAACCAGGAAATGATTGCCATTGATTGCGACTCACAGTTTCCAAAGGTAAGGGAGCAAGCTGTGGGGGAGAGGCCATGTAGGGAAGAACCAGGGTCAATCAGAAGGCAGAGGGGAGTGAGGGGAAACATGGGCAGGAGTCTTTATTGTAGTTTCTTTAGGAAGCAACAGGCAAGGCAGGGTAGAAATAAGGGCATAGGTGGTGTCCTAGTCATTTGAATAGCCAGCCCTGGGTGATTATGGCAGATGGATAGTGATCCACAGTGTGAAAGTCCAATAAAGGAGTTAGGTTGGGTATGGACTCTGAATTGATTGGTTTGCATATGAAAAGCACACTCCTAGGCAAGTTGTCTATCTTTTCTAGGAGTCTGCTATTCCTGGGAGAGACAAGCTCTTTAAGGTCAGTCTCTTCAGATACCAAAGCATCAGAAATCCAGAAAACATAGTCTTAATCAGTTCATTTGCCCAGAATTTTCACAATGGAGGTCTATAATGATACTATATAAAATATAAATAATGTGAAAGTGGTTGTATCAATGTTGAAATATTTTGATAATCAAGAAAAATAAGTTAAAAGTACTCTCTGTGTGCAACGGAAATCACATTAGTAGAAATGGACTAGATTAGCACACATAAAGTCACTCAACAGCATTCCTGTTAGGAAGTAACCTAAGGCCTTTGGATTTTGCCATGGAATTTTTTTTTTTTTTTTTTGAGTCGGAGTCTCACTCTGTCGCCCAGACTGGAGGGCAGTGGCCGCTCCCGGCCACCGCAGCCTCGACCTGCTGGGCTCCGGCGATCCTTCCGCCTCAGCCTTCCGAGTAGCCGGAATTACAGGCGCGCGCCACCACGCCCGGCTGACTTTTTGATTTATTGTAGAGATGAGGTCTCGCTGCCCAGGCGGGTGTCGAACCCGCGGGCTCAGGCAATCCACTCACCTCAGCCTCCCAAAGGCGTGGGATTACAGGCTGAGCCACCGAGCCCGGCTGAATTTTTTTTTTTTTTTTGGTAAGTCTTGCTAGATATTTATTGATTTTATTGAATCAGCTTTTATTTTCATTGAATTTCCCTACTGATTTTCTGTTCTTAATTGGAATCATTTCTGGGCTTACTGTTTTCTTCTGCTGCTTGCTTTGGGATTATTTTAATCCTTTTCTATGTTCTTAAAATGAGACATTAAATTATTGATTTGAGACTTCCCCCGTTTTACATGCAGTTAGTGCTACAAATTTTCCTATCAGCATTGTTTTAGCTGTGTTCCACAAATTTTGATATATTGTATTTTCATATTAATTCAGTTCAATACGCCAGGTACCAGGCCTATAATCCCAGCACTTTGGGAGGCATAGGCGAGAGGATTGGCTGAGTTCAGGAGTTTGAGATCAGCCTGGGCAACTTAGCAAGACCTCATCTCTACATAAATAAAAAAATTAGCAGGCATGGTTGTTGGGAGCCAACATCTATAGCTACATGGCTGAAGCCTGTAAAGGCCCATCTGGAAGATCGCCTCTGACATAGGATATCAGTTATACCTATAATATTGCCGTGTGATTAGTGACCAGTGTGCATACATGGCAGTAAAACTTATAAGTAAATCTCAATACACCTGATGGAAAGTGCATAGCAGAATTATTTCTCTCTGTCTTTCTAAGTTTTACTTCTTTCTAGATATTTTTTAACTTCTATTTCCTGGTAGACTGGGTAGTCAGCTCTTGTTCCCAAAGCTGTTTCCCCTAGGGTTAAGATTAGAAACTAAATTACCATGATAGTTTTGTCACCCTGCCCCTAGCCAGGTAGAACGTTTTCTTTTGTTTCATTAATTACCGAAACTCTGTCTGCTTCAGCCCATGGCCGCCATCTTGGCAGCCCTGCATTTCCTTGTTCAAGAGTGTGACAGCTACTATTTGATTTTTAGAGTAGACTTGTTAGGATAAAATATATACATATACACTCATAGTTGCGTAAATCTATGCTTGCTGTTTTGTTTCCTTTTGCTACATTATTCAAATATAATAGTTACTATACGATTTATAAAAGAATTAATGATGAGGTATTAGCTTAATAGGATATAGCATAGTATTAAAGTCCAATCACTAGATCATATAAAAATTAAAGTTTAGACATATGAATTATAGTAAAGTTTGGTAGTTTAAGAATAAGTTTTAACTGAGTTATAAGGCATTACATTAAATCATAATAGGTTAATAGTATAACTGACAGTTAAGTCATTTAACTAAACTTATAGATTATAGTATAGCGTTAAGTTGATAATATTAATCGTTAAAAATATTGGGAGTCAGTGAACTTGGATTGAACCTAGAGTTAACTTAGAAAAGTTTTTTGTATTAATCAGGGTATAGAACAAAGAGTATAATATGAATGATTCACTGAACATTGGAAAACACTTTGAACGATTTGTATTGAAATTGTGCACCTGTGACCTTAATGTAAGCATGGCAGGTATCATGGAATTCGAATTGTTTGCTTGGAAATTGCAGATCTCGTGGTGGTCTTCTGATGCATAGTTTGTAAAGCACGGAACTTGTATGCCCCCAGTAAGTGATTATCACACTGCTGGAGGGTATAGAAAATGGTATATAAGTTAGAAGGAGTTCAAATAAAATTTGGCTTCAGTCCTGATCAGACTGTTCCCAGAAGAGCTGCCTCCGAGTAGTCTCTTCTCGCTGTCCAGATTCTCTGGTGCGGGTCCTAACCCACCCTTGGTCAGTGCTGGTCACCTACACACGGTGGCGTGTTCCTGTAGTCCCAGCTACTAAGGAGGCTCAGGCAGATGGATCGCCTGAGCCCAGCAGATTGAGGTTGTGGTAGCCATAAGCATGTCACTGTACTCCATCCTGAGCAACAGAGTGAGATTCTGACTCAAAATAATAATAATAATAATAAACTAGTTCAATGTATTTTTTAATTCCCTTGAAACTTTCTCTTTGATTCATAGATTATTTAGAAATGAGCTGTTTAGCTTCTAAGTGTTTGAAGACTTTTCTTTATCTTTCTGTTATTGGTTTTTAGTTTGAGGTTAGGGAATGCATGCTGCATTATTTTAATTATTTTAAATTTATGTATTTATTTATTTATTTATTGAAATTTAAAGAAAAAATTTATTGAAGATCTGAAAAACAATTCCTAAAAGATTGACTTTTCCAGAAAACTAGCTACACAATGCATTGCGTCTATCATGTTATAACGTGCATTAGACACAAATACAAAAACCATGAAACAAGTCACCATTCTTCAACAATTTGAGCAAAGATAAAATGCCTAAGGAACAACATGGATGACTTGCAAAGGATGGGCTCTTTACTTTAAGCACCAATAAAAAAAAGAAAAGGAGCACAAATGGATGAGTGTGTTCAGTTATATACACTGAATTGAACCTTTGGCACTAGTAATCAGAGCATTTTGTCATATAGTATTAACACGTATTATAAAAGTGCGTAGTGTCAAAGGAATAGAATGACCAGCATTCAAAAGCAGCTTTGTCAACTGGGCAATAAAACACTCTACAGTATGTCTCTCTGTTGTCCATCTTTGAATACACTGGGTAAGTTTGAATGAAAAAAAAAGTAAGAAAAGGAAATAGGAGCCATAACCCCTTTTATTTTCTCTGTTTAAAATCAAACAGAAAACAAACATCAATTCTGTTATACACTAACATCTTCAATGTACATCGTTTGTACAAGAGAAATACTAAGAACAAAACGTGTTTACAGAGATCCAAACAGTGAGCACGAATGCCTCTCACACAGCTTTCCAATGGTACTCAGGAGGGGCCACTTCATAATCACTGGGACTAAACAAGGTCGCAGAATTCTTTGCCAGGTATTTTAGGAAGTCATGAAGATAATTCAGTAATAAAGCAAGGCTCTTCTCATCCAGAGGTGTATAGGCCAACATTGCTCCAATTCGCACAAATAATCTCCGCAGATGTGGTGCTCCATACACCTGGGACATGGGAGCATCAGGGTGATCTGCAAGAATTTCGGCATACTGTGGCCTCTCGAATTTGTAGAGTAGCTGAGTGCCCAGCATCACATTGAAGTATTCTTTTATTCCTGCCACAACTTCATTAACAGCATACTCATTATCTGTGTTTCCACGAGAATTCTTATAATTTGCATAATCCTCTAGAATGGAATCCACATTCTTCTTGGCAGGGAGATAAAAGAGCTGTTTTTGCCTGGTAATTAAGTCCCAGTCATCAACAAGTCATGGTTTTAGCTCTTCAGGAATTTTTACTTTAACTTCAACTCTGTTCATGAATGTTTCCTCATTTTCTTTTTTCTTTTTTTTCTTTTTTTTTTTTGAGTTGGAGTCTCTGTCGCCCAGACTGGAGTGCAGTGGCCGAAAATTCAAGAGAAAAAGGAATGCCTGTTGTACTTGCCAATATTTTTGTTTACCATATTATTTATTACTTTCTGATCTTTCATGTTTCCTTATTTAACTGTTTTGTTTCTTCTTGGAGGACTTAACTAGGTCATTCTTTTTGGGTAGGTCTGCTGGTGACACATTCTCAGGTTTTCTTCCTTTGAGAACATCTGAGTTCCCCCTCATTCTAAAGGATTATTTTTCTAGGTATAAAATTCTGGGTTGAAATATGTTTTATTTTACCATTGAAAAACATTGTTCTACTTCCTTTTGGCCTCCATGGTTTGTGATTAAAAAAAAAAAAAATCCACTGTCATTTGAATTTTTTTTTTTGTAGGTAAGGACTTGTTTGACTTTTGCTGCTTTAAAGATTTTTGTCTTTAGTTTTCAAAATTTTAATTATTATGTGTCTCAAAGTGGATTTTTCTGACAATCTTAACTGAGATTTATTCAGTTTCTTGAATGTGTAGGTTTATATCACTTGCCAATTTTGGGTTGTTTCGGCCATTATTTCTTCAAGTATTCTCTCATGCTTTTTCTAAATTTTTCTAGGACTTAAAAACATAAATGTTAGATGTTTTTGTTACAGTACCACAGATCCTTCTGTTTTCTTGTTTGGTTGGTTGGTTGGGTTTTGCCCATTCGATTTTCTCTCTGTTGTTCAGATTAGGTAATTTCTATTGTTCTGTCTTCCATTTCACTGGTTCTTTCTTCAGTTCCCTACACTCTGATGTTGAGCTCACTCCACTGAGCTTTTTGTTTTAGTTATTTGTGTTTTCTTTATAAAGTGATAGAACTCTATCATGTATTTTTTTCAGTTCTAAAATTTTCAGTTGTTTCTTCTTTACATTTTTTTTTTTTTTGCTGGGGTTTTCTGTTTTTATATTTGAGCCACAAGTGTTTGTATTAATACCTGCTTGTTGAAGCAGTCTTATCGAGCATCTTTCTCAGATAATTCCAACAGCTCTGCCATCTCAGTATTAGTATTTGTTGGTTGTTCTCTCTTATTCTGCTTTAGCTCTTAGTTCTTAGTATCATGTATAACTTTTTTCAGTGAAATATGAATATTTTTGTAATATATTATGAAGCTTTGGATTTTATTTAAATTTTCTGATTTACCTGACTTTTTATGACACCACTCTATCAGTCAAAAGGGCACTGCTTTGTCACTGCTAGTCTTCAGTGGGGAGCAGAACGAACTCCTAATTACTGCTGGATATGATGAGAGTTTCAGCTCCCCGTGTGGCTTACATTGATATTGTGGTAGAGATGGCCTCATTACCAATGGGTAATGGTAAATGTCCTTGCTTTTCACTGGGCCTCCTCTGACACCACTCCAGCATGTAGGGAGAGAGTGCCTATTTTCTGTCAGATGAGAGTGAAACTCCAACCTCATTTGGGATCCATATTATTTTTTTAAAAACTATTGTTGCATTTATTGTCACTTGTTTACTTTTTTAAATAAGGATAATAATTTATTGCTTGAAAATTGAAGCATTGAATAAAAATAATTACTTCAGGACAATATAGTAATTCAGTTTTAAAAAGTCATATAAATTCATTGCATTATTTTCCTTCATAAAGTGATATAAACCTATCATGCTAGTTTCCTTTATATAAACTCTAGCATGTTATTTCCCTTCATAAAACCCTTTAATAGCTTCTTATTCCTTATGGGATGCATAACTTCAGCGGCATACAACCTCCTCACTAATGTAGCCCTATCTACCCCTGTGGTCTCATACCTTGCCTATTCTCTACATTCTCTACATAGTCTCATGCATCCTCTACATAGTTTCAAGGATATTATCATAATTATTCCCAGAGTATTCTTTATTAAAATAGTTTTTCTTGCTGTATTTCAGTAGATCAAAGAAGCCCTTGATTATATGGCACTGCATTATCTTCTGAAAACAGCTGAGAAAGAAAAACACTGATCCAGCAGGAACAAACACACATGGACTCAGGACTTCATTGGTGCAACAGTGGGAACTGTCTGGACTCCTGAAGTGGGTATCAAGCTCACTGGGGTAACTATTTATAAATACATTTTACCAGATATCAAAGCCTTAGTATATCATACCTGTGGCTATAATGGCCTTTATTATAATATATATTAATTCTAATACTATATGCTTGTACACAGTGCTTTGTATACAGATATTAAATATGCTTAGCGACACCATGGCCTTTGTCCTCTCATCCCTTCCTCTTACTCTAGACAGGTAGGGACAGTTCTATGACCCCTGCTCAGTAGGAAGAAGCTACAGAAGACTGACCCCCATCCCAGTTCTCACGTACAAATAAGAATATTTTTAAATAGCAAGAGGAGGAAATGAAAATACATATAACATGGATTTAATATACCCAATGAGCAGTCATGTTAACATTGCCTAAATCTCATGTTTATCTAGCAGTTCACTTATCTTACCTTCTAATCATTAGCCAAGGACAGAACTGGTTTCTCAGAGGTAGCAATTGATAATTGTTTTACAATCCCCATTCCCAGTTTGTTTTGTGCTAACTAGCATTTCTATTTCAAGTATTTGCCTCTACCCATAAGACCCACGTTAGCCTAATCAGTCCTTTGTGACCTACATGACACTGACCCCATCACCATGGCAGCAGTCTTGTGACTAACCCATCCATCTGCCTGCTGTCCATCACCTGATGTCAGTTCCTATACTTACCTGTCCCTCTGTGATGATGTGGAGCAGACCACCACCCAACCACCTTAATAATTTGCCCTCATCAAAAAGGAATGTGTAAAAGCATTCAACCGCAAGCAGCCATTTGCTATTGCCTTACCAGACTCTGGTGTGGCCATGTTCTCTTTGAGTTATGGCCGTAGTCATGTTTCCTGGCTTTGTTCCCCTTCCCTACTCAGAGAGGTGAATCTCCTCTTTCTCTCCCTCCCTCTCTCCCTCTCTCTCTCTATCTCTCTGTCTCTCTCTCTCTCTCACTAATTTACTTTTTAAATAAACTATATTTTCCAATCTTAAAAAAAGGAAAAGCACTGATCATTATACTTTTATAGGGTTATCAATTTGAGGAAGCATCTTAATTTTAGAAATATTGAAATAAAAAAGTATCAACCTATAAATTTACAAAATGTGGTAATTGTTGAGTATATCCAAAAAGACTATTTATAAATATGTGTATAAAATATGTATGTGCAATATATAAAGAATAACACAGTGAACTGAACATGACTGTGACATGCACCTATACATTCCTACCATATTTTATCCCCTGCCCTCCCTTTAGAAAAAATACAATTTGAAATTTTAAAGTATATATTCTTTTAAAAAATCATTTACCATGTATTTGTAACCCTAAGAAGTATATTGTATAATTTTAGCATATTCTTTATGTGTTATTTAGTTATTCTGCAATTTATGCTTTTTGCCCAGTATGATCTTCCTGCGATCTATCTGTGTTATTACTGTAACACATTTACTTTTACTACCATGTACATACACCTCAATGTTTTCACCTACCCCACTATTACTGCTGATGTGCTGTGATGAACATTTGGATGTCAGCTTCTTATGTGTGTGCTGATACAAACATGCTATCCTTCTACTTGTCTTCTGGAGCACGTGTACAGAAGACTCCCTGGAGTACAATTGTGTCTAGAGTTGAACCTCCTCAGCTTTACAAGACAGTAGCAAACTGTTCTCTAAAGTGTTTGGAGTAATGTGCCCTCTCAGCAGCAGTTTGTACATATTCTAGCTATGTCCCTGGGTCCTACTTCACTTGGCTTACAGGTATCTAATCTCCCATACTGTCAATAAACAATAGTCAATCAACTCTTAAACCATCTCTTTTATTTTCTTAAGTGTTCCCAGCATCCTTTTTTCTTGCAATTATTTATTTATTTATTTTTAATGGACACATAATAATTGTGCATATTTATGAGTACATAGGGATGTTTCGATACATACAAATATATAGTTATCAGATCAAGGCAATTAGCATGCCCATCAAGACATCTCTTCATGAAAGTATATAACATGAAAGTTAAAGGTAAAGATTTTGGAGCCAGACTGCTCCAAGATTGCTGTTAAGATTAGATTACAGGCACAGCCTGTAATCCCGCGCCTTTGGGAGGCTGAGGTGAGTGGATTGCCTGAGCCCACGGGTTCGAGACCCGCCTGGGCAGCAAGACCTCATCTCTACAACAAATCAAAAAATCATCCGGGCGTGGTAGTGCATGCCTGTAATTCCGGCTACTTGGAAGGCTGAGGCGGAAGGATCACCAGAGCCCAGCAGGTCGAGGCTGCGGTGGCCGGGAGAGGCCACTGCACTCCAGTCTGGGCGACAGAGTGAGACTCCGACTCAAAAAAAAAAAGGTTAGATTAGTGAATACATATAATATGCTTAGAAAAGAACCTTGACCATGATAGGAATAAATAATTGTTAAATACTGTTGTTGTTTTTGTTTTGAACTACTCACAAAACCCTGATAACATTTAGATTTTAGTGTATTGTATTTTTGTGAATTTACACATATTGCTGCCTCATACTTAAATGTTCTCTCTCTCCTCTGTCTGAATTTAATTCTTCGAGAGCAATCCTATAAATCACCCTCAGACCCATGCAGAGTTGATTAGGCCACCACTGCTTCACATTTGTCACTTATCACATCACATTTCAATCGTTTGTTGGCTTCCTGTTTCCTTACTACAATGTAAGTTATTTTGCAGAATAACCTTTTATTGTTATTCTTTATTTCCTGTTCTTTGAGAAATAAATGTGTGAACAGATGAGTGAATAATTACAAAAATTAGTAGTACCCACTCCAGCATATTTATTTAGTTTTGCAAATTCAACTGGATTTCAGAGTTAAAATATATCATGTTCTCCTAATAGACTCTTATTAAAGAAAATTTCCTTTTTTTAACATGCTAGAGTGGAAGAATCTTTAAATGTGACCTTTTTATCTGCATGCAAGCATAATTACCTTTTCTCCAACCAGTCTTGTAAATTAATATACCCTTTATTTTTCCTTCTGTGTGAGAATGTTACTCTGCAGCATAACTGATGGAAAAAACACCTATGAGCATTAAAGAGCAGTCATTTTATGGATCTCCTTCCTCCTGCTTAGTCTTTAAGTTGGTAAAATATATACATTATATATATATATATGTTATGCATATATATATATTTTTATATGGAATCCTTTGTTCCTGTGGCTTTAGAATGAAGAAATGATTTGCTGTTAGAATGTTAATACCCACAAAACTTAAGCAAGTGATAAAGTCCACTGCCTGTTAATAGGAGCTCCTTCTGCTACCTCCCTGCATTTAACTTTTGTGTGAACAGCCCTCATTCACACAGGATGAATTCAGCTATTAAGCTGTTACATCTTATATTGTGTCAAATCTTTCTTCCTAGTATTTCCACCAAAGTGGCATCAGTTTTGACATTGCCATTTGGCAGTGAGGCCAAATATTTCAAGTCCTTTTTCTCCTAAATGTGACTAGCTTCTCTAAGGTTTCTATATATGACATAGAATGAAGCTCATCCGGTTGACTGACTGAAGTTAAAAATGTAGCAACTAGAATTGAGCACAATACCCTAGATGTGGTGTAAAAAGTTTACAATGGATTATCACTTAGGCATTTATTTATTTTACAAATGTGTTTTACACCCCTTGTTTCGTTGTACACTTGTATTACTATAGCTTAAAAACATATTTAATTGGGGGGATGCCATAGCACACTATTAACAGACATCAAGTTTTATTCACACAAATATTTTTAATTTTATTTCATTTTATTAATTTTGTACCAGTATCTCCTGTTCAATTATAACAATTTTTAATTCATATTGTCTCATCTAACAGAATCATTATTCTATTTGTATTAGAGTCACCTGAAAATTTGATGACACAAGTTCTTTAAAAGAATGATAGAAAATACCATTTGTATGCTTAGAGCTTACCACAATGTCTGGTAATAATAGGTGCTCAATTTAAATTGAATGAATTAATTATTGAATGAATGAGTATTCTTTAATATTAAAATCAGTCCAAAATTAGGTTCGTCTACTTTCCTTATACATCTTTCCCTTATCCTATTTCCTTGTTTCATAAAATGACGTAATCATATTTTCATATTATCCAAATTCTAAACCTTGGAATTATTTGCGATTACAGTTTTTTCTCACTCACAACATTCATCCAATCATTCAAGAATTCTTCATCCATGAAGTTGCCTTTCTTGCCTAATGAGGAATGCTATTGCAATCCTTCATTAAGAAGAGTGACATTAAAAGCTTTTATTGCTAATGAGACACTTTTCTCATGATATTATAGAGACCTATTATGGACAATGTCTTGAATTACTGGAAGTATGCTATTTGCAGAGTATGCCCTTTCCCAGACAAACTAACACATCAGTGAGTACATTTGCTCAAACAGCTGCACTTAACAGCAGGAATCACACATGCATCACAGCAGTAAACTGTCAACAATAGACTGACAGTGCTCTATATTCAGGGAAGAAGTCAAGAGAATTGCATATAAATACTCAAAGGGTATATGCCTGTTTATTTGTATACATACCAAATGTCAGATACATTCCACATTCATTAAGAGTCAAGTGGGCAAGGCACTATGTTGTTTGCAAAAATGAATGAAACACAATTCCTGCCCTCAAGTTCACAGTCTTGGGAGAAAGACAAATATGGGGGGGAAAAGTCCAGCATGAGTTATCTACAGTGATGTAAGTAGGTTCAAAGCACAGAAAAGATTGTCAAAATACTGAGACTTTGGGAATAGCGTTTAAGAAGATGAATGAAACTCAAATCCATCACTTTCCTCTTCTATGTCAGATTTTCTGGTAAGCCTTTGTTCATATCATTTTATATGTAATAGGAAATATGTGAATAACTGATGCTAAAGAGTTCTTGGTGAGTACAAAACTAATACTGTGTATTCAGCAAGTGAACAATCACAAAGATAGAATCAGTGACTTTTAGTCAAAATGGAAAAGTAAATTATAATTTTTCCAAACACACATCAATAATAGATATAACATAGAAAAATAAAGCTAAAAGGACAGAGCTGAAATAAGATAAATATCTCTTTTTTACCTGGCCTCCCAAGTGTGGTTAGGGTAGAGGCTTACTGCTTTAATAGATGGTATAATTCCATAGAACAAAAATAAAGCAAAAGGGGATAAGACAGAGAAGAAAGAAAAAACAGTTCAAAGTATTAATCATTATCAATCATCTTGTAAGACTGTCTTCTGAGAAGTTGTATAAATGACTACTCAATCCATGGAGAAAAGAAAAAATAATGTATGTGCAGGCTCCCCCATCACCCACTGGTTGAAGCTTGACTACACAGGTGTTTTTGGTTTTTTCCCTCTTCCCTGATCAAGTCCTCTCACATCCTTTGGGGTATGCATGCTTGAGACCATAGCACGACCTACCTGTCTTTAAGAAAATGGCACGAGGCAGCAAGTGAGACAGGGCATGGTGAGTGCTACCCAGTGGCACTTGTGTGAAGGTTGATGGTTTCTTCAGAGTGAGATGATTGATGCAGCAGTAGCAATGGCTGAAATGGGTGGTCAAAGTCCCAAAGAGAAGTTATGATGAGAGAATCTGATGTCTGAAATGCCTAAAAGGTGTCTGATGTAATTTCCATGGACTTGAAATGCAAAGTAGTGAGCAGAGCTAAAGCCACTGTCTACTTGGCTTAGCTCCTGAAACATATAGTGACTGCCAACATACATGACAATGACAATCACAAAATGCAAGGTGGTCACTAAGGAAAAAGAAAGAGAAGAAAACAGGATGAGGAAGCAGTTGGCAGAGAGATTTAACAGTGACTGCCATTTTATTTCTTCAAAAGAGCTGAGGCAAAAATCACAAAATATTACAACTATATAAAATATTACATATATATACATACATATATATGTGTGTGTGTGTGTGTGTGTGTGTGTGTGTGTATATATATATATATATAGAGAGAGAGAGAGAGAGAGAGAGAGAGAGAGAGAGAGACAGAGAGAGAGAGATGGGTCTCGCTATTTTGTCCAGGCTGGAGTGCCATGGCTATCATAGCACATTATGGCCTTGCACTCATTGGCTTAAGTGATCCTCCCTCTTAAACCTCCCTAGGAGCTGAGACTATAGGCACACACACCGGGTCCGGCTATATTATTCTTTTTGACTTGTATGTTTGAGGGATACTTCATTAAATAAAATTCTAGAAATTAAAATACGTGTGATAGGCCTGGCGTGGTAGCTCACACCTATCATCCCAGCACTTTAGGAGGCCAAGGTGAGAGGATTACCTGAGCCCGCAGGTTCGAGACTAGCCTGGGCTCTTGGCTAGACCTCATCTCTACAATAAATAAAAAAATTAGCCGGGCATGGTGGTGCATGCCTGTAGTCCAGCTACTCAGAAGGCTGAGGCGGAAGGATCACCTGAGTCCAGGAGGTCGACACTGTGGTGGCCGTGAGTGTGCCACTGCCCTCCAGCCTGGGTGACAGAATGAAACTCCAATTCAAAATAAATAGATAGATAGATAGATAGATAGATAGATAGATAGATAGATAGATAGATAAAATAAAAATATGTATGATCATGAAAATAATACCGATCATTTTAACGGTACTAGTTATATCCACTTGGAATGTGTTATAGGTATGTGAGTTCTAGTCATATGTTTTAGTTAATGATAGTCTCCTCTAGTTTATTTTTGTGAAAAATTTGTATGATTTCAGGAATTATTTCTTGTTGACAAAAGCACCAAATGAAAAGGATACTTTTTGTAACATATTTCTAACGCAAGTAAATCTTTAAAGCAGCATTACAAGTAGTTTAAAGGGTGGCTTACATTGACTCCATTACCCATTTCTTCCTTTCTACCTAGATGGTAGGTGGTTTGTCCTGTTCACACAACTGTTTATACAGAAATGAAATGGAGAATTCAGAACACTAGTTCCAACTCTCTTCATTAACATGTTCTTCTTTCCTATCTCTCCAAGAGTACTTTGATGTCATTCTGTTTGAAGCAGGAGTACAGGTGTGAAACAACTCTTCCAATCTTATGGTTCATCTACTTCTATGCTTTAAAACCCTAAATCTATAGAGACCTAATTTTCTTTTGCACCCTCAATTGTGCACCTTCAAAAAGAAATTGCCAGCTTTGTTTACCAATTAAAGAACAATTAACTGCTTAAACATCTCTGCTAAACAAAACATATAGTATACGGTGACTATTGAATCTGACCAATCTCTTTTTGACAACCCAAATACAATTACCTTTCCCAGCAGAATACTCATCACGCTTCCTTTAGCATTGGACAAATCAATCTCACTGATTTTTTGAAGATTTCACAGCTAATCCTTGACCAGATCTGAGGTAGGATTACTTTAAGCCTCTTTGACAACACAGGAAAACCAGTACTGTAAATATCATTAGTGATATTCTTTCTACATTTTCTAGGAGACGTTTCTTGCCATTGGCGATTGGGTACTAGGAGCAAGCCAAAGAAGAAGGAGGAATGGAAAAAAAAGGAAAAAAACGACACAAAGAAAAAAGTACAAGGCCCGTGTCAGTGACTTCCAAACTCCTGGCTAAAGCACTTGAGCAATGGCACACCTGACATACCTGGCACTGAGAACAGATTGTTTTCAACACTCTCCTCTCTATACAACAAAATTATTTTTAGTGATAATTGTGAAATGGAATGAGTAATAGTCTGAAAAGATATAAAGACAGTACATTTTAAAATTAAATTTTGTGTTTTATACAATCATGCCAATTTCTTTTAAAAAGTTAATTTTGCTGGGCATGGTGGCTTAAGCCTGTAATCCCAGCACTTTGGGAGGCTGAGGTGAGAGGATTGCCTGAGTCCAGGAGTTCAAGACCAGCCTGGGCAACTTGTTGAGCCCTCATCTTTACAATAAATTTTTTTAAAAATAGCCGGGTATGGTGGTGCGCACCTGTAGTTCCAGCTACTTGGAAGGCTGAGGCAGAAGGATCGCCTGAGCCCAGCAGGTCAAAGTTGCAGTGAACATGAGCATGCCACTGCCCTCCAGCCTGGGCAACAGAGTGAGACTCTGACTCAAAAAAAAAAAAAAAAAAAAATAGTGAATTTTAGGAGAACCAAAACGTCTCCCTATCTTGTCTTACTGATGCATTGTTTTATTTCCTGATTAAATTTTTAGTTTAAAAGAATGAACAAGTATAAAAAGTAAATTTCACTTTTAAAAATATTGTTTGAATTCAATAAAATATTTTGCATAAGAACTAAAACTTCCACTTACAAAATAAAAATATTATATCTTTCATCCCACACTGTTTCACATTTATACTGTAAGCACAAGTGAAAACTCCGGTTCTTCAGATAGAGCAACAAGTTTGAAATAACTCAATTTCTAGTTCGTCTTACACTTGCTGTGCCACCACTGTTTATTTTTTAATCTATTGTCTAAATGCAGGAATATGTATTGACACAGGGGTTGGAGACAACCTATGCCCTATGCCAGCCAGAAGAATGATGAACCTTTACAAACGAACTCTGGAAACAAGATCGGTAGCTCATTTCACGTATGTCAGTGGTCAACAGTATAAATTCTCCACAGAGAATGCAATGTAAAATGTAATTTTTATAAAAGAATAAAAATGTGATCATTTGAAGTTTAGAATTTAGACCAAGAAAAAAATATATATAATAGATGTATAATACATATGGCATTAAAATTATATATATATTTTAGGGAGGACTATTTTATCCTTGACTTCATTTAGAGTGCCAATGCATAGTAATAATTTTTAAAACTCAATTTTCTGTTAGTTTTATTATTATTTTTAACTTTTCCACAGATCATGCAGCCTCCTGTTTCCTACTTCAGTAGTTTCCACTGTTCCACCTCCACTCTTGGTCTGCTACTGCAGATAAGAAGATACTTTGGATTTTTTTGTCATTGTTTGTTTTTTTTCCATATCAGAGAAAAACTAGTACTGCAATGGAGAGCAAGTACCAATGGCTACTCTTAAGTCAATCCATCCTAATCTAACAAATTTAAGATACACTGGAGGTAAATATATTGAGAAGCTTAGAGTTCTGAAAAAATAACTGACATTGCTTTTTAAATACACTATTTACATTCATCTACGTTGTCTTTTTCCAAAGTTTTACAATAAACATGTCTTACTTTTATTGATATTAATTTAAGAAAAAATGCAATTATAAATAAAGCATACTCAACCTGAACTCTCTGTTCATTAGAGTCTATACTCTCTCTTCCTAACCATTTTCCTTTCCAGTTTTGAAGTTCTATGGCAATGTTCCTTCCCACTGAAGGTGGAAGGGCTTCCCTCTACCACTACATTCAGAATTCCCTAAGGTTCTGGATACTCAGAAACCCACATCACTGAACTGTACCCAGAATACTGAGACTCCTTTCTTGTGATAATTTATATCATGATTTTTGCTTTATAAAAAAAGACACAGATGTATTCAAATTAAAGTATACTGAAAACAGACATATGAATGCAAAAAGTAAATTGGATGAAGGAAAATCTAGTATAAGATTCCTGTCACAAAATATTTTTAAACATGATGACCTCTGGGAACATTCCTGAACTAATTAAGTAACTTTCTGGGGTGAGTATGAGAGGGACTCATAGAAAGATTAGATACTTAGAAGAATATTCAAAGATGTACCTACTCTTTTATTTCAGAAAGATATCGTTACAACAGTAACTCTCAACCCTGGATGCTCATTAAAATCACCTGGGAACCCTTAAAAAATACTAATGCCTAGGTTCTCTTCCCCTACTGCTCAGGGATTCTGATTTAATTGGTCCAAGATTCATCCAAGTTACAGACCAGCCGTAGGAAACGTGAACTGTCTCTTCACCCTGACTCTAATGTGCTGCCAAGGTTAAGGACCACTGCCTTAGAAAGTTGCTTTCTGTCATTGCTCTTAAGTGGCATCTACATTTCTCTATAGGGGAGATTTAAATGAAACAAGCAGCGTCTGTATATCAAACCCATACATTTTATTTAGGTGATATTGTTTGGAGGTAATTAAGGGAATTACTTTGGTGTGAAACCACTGCTGCCACCAACCCTGTATAAAAAGGGACCACCCCCCAAAAAAACCAGAAGGTATTAATTTAAAAATTGTGTATTTATAGGCTGGGCGTGGTGGCTCAAGTCTATAATCCCAGAATTTTGGGAGGCCGAGGTGAGAGGATTGCCTGAGCCCACGCGTTTGAGAACAGCCTGGGCAATTTGGCGACACCTCATCTCCACAATAAAAAAAAAAAAAAAAAAAACCAGGCATGGTAGCACGTGCCTGTAGTTCCAGCTACTTGAAAGGCTGAGGTGGAAGGATGGCATGAGTCCAGCAGGTCGACACTGTGAGCGCACCACTGCACTCCAGCCTGGGTGACAAAGTGAGACTCCAAATCAAAAAAAAAAAAAAATTGTGTATTGATGTTTAAACATCAGCCACCTACAAAGTACTCTCCATTTGATACACCACACCTATAGAGACTTTTTCCACTGCTCAAAACAGTTTTTAAGCTCGTCCATTTTGATGCCTTTTAGTGCCTCTGCCATTTTGTTTCACCTCTTCCACATTGGCAAAACGTCTCCCTTTGAGGACTTTTTTAATCCAGGAAAAAAAAAAGTAACTCAGGGCTAGACTGGGTGAATAGGCAGGGAGGGGGGGGCACTGGGGACATGCTGGTTTTGGTCACAAACTGCTGAACCCTCAGCTCGTGCGCAGGTGCAGTCATAAATGTCATAAATCACCCATCATGAAATGGGCAAATACATTGAAAGACTCTCCAAAAAAAAAAAAAAAAACCAATTAACTGAAACTGACCACAGCCTCTCACAACAATGTGAGCTGGTATACGGATGCCGATAGAGTCCCAGAACACTAACCTAGTGGGAAAAGTCTGTACTACAGGAGGCCCGCCCTCCAAAAAATAATTCCAGGTTTTTTTGGTGGTCCCTTCTCATACATTAGCCATGTAAAGAACTCTGGACATCTTGGCCTGAATTATAACTGTGGTGGTTACGGTGGCATACTGCTCAAATCTCCCTTCAAGAGAAACTTTCACGAGATCACAGCTGATGGTCAGCGTCCTGCTGCTAACATCTTTAGATCCAACTTGGAGCTCACAGAGTCTATGCTTCCCCAGGGCTACTCCCAACCAGTAACTGAACATGGCAGGAATCGTAGAACCGGGTCATTTCTACCCAGTACGGGACTCCTCTAACATGCTTCTTTTGCTCGGGAGTCTCAAAACACTGGCCTGGCTGACATTTATCAGAACTGCGAACAACCTGAGGCTTTTTTTTTTTACCAAGTTCTCCCTTTCCAGCTGTCGACCTGCATCATGGCCCAAGGACTCTCCTGCCCACTATTCCTTTATCTTTCACAGGCATTCTTCCCACAAATCTCTTGAAAATCTAATCTCATCTTCACGTTCACTTATTAGAAGATCCAAACTGACACATGCTATAACACCACTTGAAATTGGGATAATGACCTTCCATGAGCTCCAAGGTATCATATGGGATACCTTGAAGATTGAATGAGGTGTGTTACCAGCAACCAGAGTAACAAACTTCCTAGCATGTAGGAGGAAGTTAACAAACATTAATATCCCTTCTCAGCTTTTATAAACAAGTCAATTTCCCTCACCTCATTGAGCATTTTGTTTTCTAACTTATATTTTAAGTTAGGACAGGACACATGATGAATGGGATAATGTGTTTCTAAAGACCAATGAAACAATAAAGAACAGAGTAAAAGGCATATACCATACGTGTGATATTCTGACTGCTAAACCTCTCAAATTCAGAGCATGGAAAAACAAGGATGCGTGACTGCCATCAATTAATATATTTGAACCTAAAGAAGGACCCCCCGCAGGTTTCTGCCCAGCTTCAAAAGTGTGTATCTTCAAGAAATCTTTCACAGTTCATGTAAATCCAGACAGGCTTGCTGCCCACAGAAACTTGCCAGCAGGAAACTTGCAGGGGTCTTGCAAAGAAGTTAACTGCACTATCAAAAACGTTGGGGTGAAGGAAAAGGGGGAATAGGGAACTGAAATTCTTGTTGCTTCAAAATATAAATAAAAATGAAAAGTTTAATTTAAAATCTGGTCAGTTCTGCTGTAATGTAATATCTGCATTCCTTAAAATTAAAATTATCATACTATGTAAAATCTCACAATAAAAACTATAGAATATTTTAAAAACTAGGGTTGGAATCATAACACTTAGAAATTTCATCAGGTGTCATTGAAAAAATAAGAAACTAATAAAAATGGCAACACAGTTTTATACATATGAAATGGCTATGAAGTACATAAACACTACAGTAAATATGGTACTTTGCCTTGAAAAAGACATGAAGTTTGAAGAAGTGCAGTTTAATGAGTTATTACAAAATGGTGGAAGGAAGTTTATCTAAAATGGTTCTGAAATTTCTAACATTAGGTGTGGCTGGGTGTGGCTCATAATACATGTGGTGAAATGAGGTAATGAGTAGATATTTGAGATGTGTGCATGTATGTTTTGTAAATTCCTGTGCAGCTGGTTCAGTTGGCTGCAGGTGACTGCATTCACCTAGGGTCTTTCTTTTTTTTAATTTTTAATTTTAAAGATGTGGGGTACAATTCAGGGTTAAATATATAAATGTTTATTATGCAGGCACCCTTGTTGATGAGGTGGGCCCCCCCAATCCACTGGCAGATTCCTACTACTGCCAATCCAGCTCCTCCTCACCCTCTGGCAATTTCCCAGTACCCACAATCCTTTTCTTATAGTATTACAATAATTGTTCAAGGTCCACTTATGAGGGAGAACATATGATACTCAGTTATTTGTTTCTGTGATAGATCACTCAGTATTATAGACTCTAAGTCCATCCAAGTTGCTCTGAAATTCACAATTTTGTCCTTTATGGCTGTGTAATATTCCATCATATATATATGTGCCATATTTTTTTATCCAGTCCTCTTTCAATGGGACACCTAGGGTCTTTCACAAACAAAATTGTGCAGAAACAAAGGCAAAATTTGTGTCAGGCTTAAATTAGCTCCTAATATGTCAATTGTATTGAAACAATTTGAAGTTTAGCACTATAGCATAACTTATACACTTTAGGTCACATAAAGAAATCTCTTTTTTTCAGTGAAAGGAAGTATTTCATTAAGACTTAAGAGAATGCATCATTTTGTTTAAACTATTTAAAAAGGCAAAATAACAAGTTGCCTATTAATCTTCTGGATAAAACATATGTACAGTAAATTTATATAGAAGTACAAGGACAAAGAATGGGGCTTTTTACAATATTGTTTTATGATTTTTAGAAAATCTATTATTGTTTTAGCAACTTTCTCACATTATACACAAAGAAAACAAAAAGGGGAATAATTCCTCTTTGGTTCTAAAATATACATATCTCCTTTCTTTCATATCTAGAGTTGATGTTGTTAACATTTTTCTATGATCAAATCTTCAACTTTGTCAGCGAATTAGGCATTTCACATGACTCTAGGCACCTACCAACTCTAACACCAATCATTAAGACAACCAAACTGATTTCTGGTCCCATTTGGATATTCATTAACTTGGAGACCATGG
This sequence comes from Carlito syrichta, assembly GCF_000164805.1. Taxonomy (NCBI): domain Eukaryota; kingdom Metazoa; phylum Chordata; class Mammalia; order Primates; family Tarsiidae; genus Carlito; species Carlito syrichta. The sequence goes on from NW_007250690.1 coordinate 249,429, forward strand.
CCTCCATAGAGAAATCATTGACCATTTCAAGATCTCTACTTCTTTAAGAGAGGGTAAAACTAGGTTTTAAAGTTCCTACCAAAATCCTTGCAATAGAATCCGTCGACTTCAAGCTGTGCAATCCATTTATACAGAGTGTAATAAGCCAAAACTTACCTTCAGATGGTATTTTACAATTTTGCCAAGTGCTTTCATAACTATTACCTCATTTAACTTAATGCAATTGCATCTCCTGAATCATTTTCCTATTTATCCTATTTTTTATCCATGTTTTTTGAAATTTTTCCAGCCTACTTTTGGAAAGTGTGACTGAAGCAAGCATTTCCAGAAAAGTGTTACACTGAGTGTTTGAAGAGACCATTTACAGCTAACATATGTAGAGCACCTGGGGAAACCCTTGGCAGTAGAATTGAAACTGATGATGTAGCAGCAGAGCCATTTAGCTGGTGAGCTTCTCAATCACTTGTAACATACGTCTTTTGTGTTTGTTTTGTTTGGTTTGTTTTTTTCATTAGGGAGAGTAAAACTGGTTTCAAGTACAGGCTATCTAAGTAGGCGGAGGAGGGGGGAGGGGGAATCTAATCAAGTCCTGTTAGAGGGGACTAAAACTTCACTCTACTTTCCATAAGAAGACAGTTTTTCCAAATACTTCCAGCTTTTTGTGCACAAAAAAATGGAAGGAGTTACCTAATTGACTTCAGAAAAGAACTGAATGTGTTCAAAGGAAGACATACAAGCAGACAACAGACACATGAAAAAAATGCTCAGCCTCACTAATCATCAGAGAAATGCAAATCAAAGCTATAATTAGATACCACCTAACACTAGTAAGGACGGCCATCATTAATAAATCAAAAAACAACAGATGCTGGTACAGGTGCAGAGAAACTACTACTTCTCTGTTGGCAGAAGTACAGGCTAGTTCAAACTCTATGGAAAGTGGTGTGATGAGTCCTAAAAGAACTAAAAATTGACTTTCCATTCAATCCAGCAATCCCTCTTCTGGGAATACACCCAGAGGAACATAAATCATTCTACCAAAAAGACAACTGCACATGCATGTTTATAGCCGCACTATTCACAATAGCAAAACCAAGGAACCAACCTTACTGCCCATCAGAAGTGAACTGGATAAAGAAAATGTGGTACATATACACAATGGAGTACTATGCAACAGTAAACAAGAACAAAATCATGGATTTTGCAGCAACTTGGATGGAGTTGAAGACCATCATACTTAATGATCTATCACAGAAACAAAGAACCAAGTACCATATGTTTTCACTCACAAGTGGGCCCTGAACATTAATCACATTAGCACAAGGGAGGAATGGGCAGTCACTGGGCACTGCCAGGGGAGGGAAGAAGGGAATGGGGCACATAACAACACAAAAGGTGCCTGGTCCTATGCCAGGGGAGTGAGGGCCATCTAGAAGCCCAAACTTTACCTGCATGCAGCTTACTTGTGTAGTTAATCCTTACTTGTACCCCACATCTCTATCATAAAATAACATTTAAAAAAAGAATGCAGCCACTCAGTTCTGTTATTCCAAGCTTTATGCTTTAGAGGGCAGACTTTGCCTCTGCCTCTCCTTATTGGGAAGTTTAATTCAAGGAAGTGTTAGAATATGGTGCTGTGAGCCAGAAACATTGAGAAACAGACACAAAGTGCAATTTGTGTAACAAAACTAATATTGAATCTCAAGGAACTGAGTGAGATGAAGCTTGTCTGTGCAGCGGTGGCTTGTATTACACCATGCAACTGGTTTGCAGAGTTGTATGTATCACCAGGGAAGCCTAAGCAGCAGCTTTAAACTTTGGGCTATAAAGTGATAGTCATGTCTGGACTTGGTAGTCTACCCTGTAATCCCAGCATTTAGGAGGCACAGGTGAGTGGATTGCCTGAGCCCTGGGTTCGAGACCAGCCTGGGCAACTTGGCGAGACCTCGTCTCTACAATAAATTTAGTAGGGTATAGTAATGCGTGCCTGTAGTTCCAACTACTTGGAAGGCTGAGGTGGAAGGAGCGCCAGAGCCCAGCAGGTCGACACTGGGGTGGCCGTGAGTGTACCACTGCACTCCAGCCTGGGCGACAGAGTGAAACTTCACCTCAAAAAAAAAAAAAAAGAGATAAGCACTGGGATATTTGAATTTGGTGTGGAGCTGCAGTTTGTGGTGGCTTTTCCACAGGTGTATGGATGTTTTTATACAGTGAGAGGCTGTTTTTCCACAAGTTGGGTTTCATAGGCCTTAAATAAAGCCACATGGGCCACAAAGACCTCTGGAAGCTGGCTGCTACAGCGTGATCTTGAACTACCCATTGCATGCGAACAACAGGTGAAATAGTTTTTGTTGATTTTACTATATTTCTTAACTATGTATGTAGGCATTGCCTTTAAAGTACATAGGTTTCTAAGTTCTATGAGTGCTTCAGGTCACCTTTGTGTGAGGGCCTTCCTTTAAGTGTGTCTGACACACTTTCTTGAAGAGCATAGATTGATCCTTTTGGATTTTTCCAGGGGGGAGAAAGATATCTGTCACCAGTGGTCCCAGGCAGATCCACCAAATGTCAGACATCAGTGGTAGGACAACAGCCTCATGATGGTGGAGCTTCAAGAAATATCAAAGACAGTATGAGTTCAGAAATCTGTTGAAAGGGTACCAGCATAATGAACATTTGTATACCTAACCCTGTATTGCACCCCACATCTTTAAAATAAAAAATTTTTAATAAAAATAATAAAAACTTAAAAAAATACTTTTTTAAAAGCAAATAAAAAAGAAATCTTTGAATATGCAGATTTACATTGGAATTCAGAAGGCTAAGAGGGTGTCTCTCCAGCTGGATGGCGTATAAGTAAAAGAAAGAGTTCTTAGGACCAACAAAATTCATAGCAAGAGCCATGGATTCACCACTACAGAGCAGGAGAGAGTGGGTAACATGTCAATAAACAGAATCCACGCTACATCACTATCATGATACCTGAAGCACATGGCCCAAAGGTATGCCAAATAAAAATGTAGAAACACTTGCAAATTTCTAAGCTTACCTACGGCCCTTTGTAGGAGAAAAAACCATGTCACAAATGGCCCTTTGTAGGAGAAAAAACCATGAGCATATATGTATTTTCCTTCAAGAGCTGCTCCTTCCCTAGTTCCAAAGGTCTTATCTTTATGCATGATTTTTCACAATTGAATTCAAGTTCTCAAGTCGCAAATTCGGAAAAACTGGCAAAAATGGAATGGCACCTAATTAGACTAAAATCACAATTGTCTATTCTGTTCTCAGATCTCACTGAATCTCTTCAAGAAATTTTGACATCACTAAATACTGGGTCTGGGGAACACAATTTTCACTGAAAAAAACAAACTGTTCTAAGGACTAGGGATAAATTGTTTTTATAAATCTGCTGTGATGATCTATGAACCTCTTTTTTAAAAAATAAGGCACATCCGAAACTTGACATTGAATTAGTGCAATTTCTGAAGCCATTCTATAAGAAACAATCCAGGTTTCAGTTACCGAACAAAACTCATCCTCTCCAGCCATCAAGGACTCTCAACTGACACTGACCAGAATAAGAAATCGGAGGGGATGATTTTTCTTTCCACTATTTTTTTTAAACCACAAAGGTGAAATAAACTTGAATATGGTTTTTAGTTTATTTGAAATGCAACATTTAAGATAGTTTGCCCTTTAATTTGTGTTGAGGAATCTAATCATGGGCAGAGATTCTTTTTTTTTTTTTTTTTTGAGTCGGAGTCCCAGTCCGTCTCCCAAACTGGAGGGCAGTGGCACACTCCCGGCCACCGCAGCCTCGACCTGCTGGGCTCCGGTGATCCTCCCGCCTCAGCCTTCCAAGTAGCTGGAACTACAGGCGCACGCTACCACACACAGCTAATTTGTGATTTATTGTAGAGACCAGGTCTCACCAAGTTGCCCAGGCGGGTCTCGAACCCGCGGGCTCAGGCAATCCACTCGCCTCGGCCTCCCAAAGTGCTGGGATTACAGACTGAGCCACAGAGCCCGGCCAAGATTCATATTTCAATTTAGGACATCTAATTTTGGGCATGCTAGTATTGGAATAGCTTCATGTGGTCATTTAATATCATTGCAAAACTTCTAATAAGCTTGAATATTGTAACTGGATATAATTCGTGTTGAGAATAGAAAGGGGAGAGAATTTTTCAGTTCTATTATAGACTGATCCTTTTGGAGTTTTCCAGGGGTGGGGGGGATGATATCTGTCACCAGTGGTCCCAGGCAGATCCACCAAAAGGCAGACATCAGTGGTAGGATGACAGCCTCATGATGGTGAAGCAAAGGTCTTGATAGACTGCAGGATTTTCCTTTAAGACAATAGCAACAATCTGCTTTCCATAGACTTGATGATTAGGTTCCATAATATTTTTTTTAAAGGACCTGGAGAATATTTTGGAGGCTGGGAATAGGGATAGTTCTTTATTTTTTCTCAGTTTTCTGTAATGGAGTGTTTCCTTAGAAAAGTAGAGTTGGGCCAGGCTTGGTGGCTCAGCCTGTAATCCCAGCATTTTGGGAGGCCAAGGCGAGTGGATTGCCTAGCCCGTGGGTTCGAGACCCACCCGGGCAAATTGGCCAGCCCTCATCTCTCCAATAAATCAAAAATTAGCCAGGCGTGGTAGCGTGTGCCCGGAGTTCCGGCTACATGGAAGGCTGAGACCGAAGGATTGGCGAGAGTGACACTGCACTCCAGTCTGGGTGACAGGACAGAGTGAGATTTCAACTAAAAAAAGAAAAGAAAAGAAAAGTAGAGTCGGTTACCTGATTGATGAGTTTGGGGGAGTTAGGTAAGCACAGCATAGCCCCTTACCCTCCCTCCGTACTCCGGAGGGAGCCAGCTGTCCTGAGGAGTCTCCATGTTCCATCTTGCCTTCAGCTTTAATAGGGCAGACTCCTACACAAGAGATTCTGAGCTGACTCTGGCTGATTCAGAGGTTTGGTATTAGGATGGCCATCATTGCCACATCCTTAAGTCATATTCTCCAATAATAGTTGTATCAGTCACAAAGAATAACCGTGATATTTTGATCTCTTTAATCTCCATCTATCTTACCTCATACATGTAAATAAAATGGGAGTATGGGTGTGTGTGTGTGTGTGTGTGTGTGTGTGTGTGTGTAATCAAAGTAGTCAGTGAAACCAAGCTGTTTAAGGATGTACAAAGGGGAAAAAAAGGATGTTATAACAATATTCAGTTCAGTGAGGTAATCAAGGAAACCCTACATCCGAGGTTTCAGAGCCGTGGAGATCTTAGGAAAGCTATTAAAAAACATTGCTTCCCTCAAGTTCTCAAATGAGAAAGTATGACCAAAACTGAAGAGTTCCAAGTCCACTATTTTCAATTTCACATTCTCTGAAGTTTTAAGTCTGTAAAAGGGACCCCATGGAATTATGTGAGCATCCAAGCTTAAGAGGCCAAGAATGTAATGTACCTTAAAGCAGGAATTGAGTAATATAAAAGTGATGAAGAAGTGAAAAGCCAAGGCACAGCTGTAGAGTTTGGCAGTGACAATCTGCATGTTCCGTGGGAAGATGAATGACCTTTTCCTACCTTCTCACCACCACACGTTTAGCATCTCTTGTCAGGCTGAAACATACAATACGATCATTTGCCAGACAGTGATAAATAGAATTAGAAGTCAGAATGCTCAAGAAAATCAAAAAATGGGAAAACAAGCAGGGTATTCAAACTGACCTCATAAACCCCATTTTGATGACCACATTGACACAGACCATGGCAAAAGTTCCATCAGTCTTTTGCAGTTTAGGGTTTGTGTGTGTGTATGTGAGTTGTTGCTGTTTTGGGTTTTGATTTTTTTTTTTTTGGTACGTCATTCTCAACAGTTCTCTGATGCAAACAAAAGAGACACTATTCTTTCTTATAAAATAAACAACTAATGCTTTATCATATCCATGGTTTATCCAAAATAAGGCCATTAGCCACAACTAGGAGTGGCAGATCAGAACCAGAATGCTGACCTCCCTCACCTTTCTTTTGATTTAAAATTATTTCTGTAATCCATGCTTTCATATAGCTGGCAAATTAAAATAGAGATATTTTCTCAGTTAAAAACTCGGCACAGACTTGATAATTCCCTTTCTGGTTGACTGTATGGACTATTTTCTGTGTCAGAAAAAGATAAATTAGAACTTCTTTATTCCCCTAACATGGACAAGGAGATAACCGCATTCCATTTTATTTCTGTCCCCAAATAGAGGTAAGTAAAAATAAAGACACAATCCACATTAATGAAAGAGATGGATGGAAAAATATGTTTTTCTTATTTTAGTGCCACTCAAATGTTGTCCATCTCAAATTCTCTGTACAGGACTTGAAGTATGGAATTGAAAAATATACCATTGTCAGAAAATAATCAGAATACCCCCTCCCCTTCTCCCAACACCAGTAATTACCTAACTTACAAAACTGTTCTAAAAGATAAACATACAAACCAGCTAAGAAGTCAACACTGAAAATTAAAGTAGGATAAGGTAGAAAATAAAAAATACGCTCTAACTGACATGACCTCTTAAAGTTGTAATCAGGCATATGGGAGTGTATGGGATGCACACACACACACACACACACACACACACACACCGTGTGAAGTCCTATGACCATATTCTCGTTTAATTATCAAGTGCAACCCAGACTCGTATTTAGTTACCTTGGCTATGGGGAACCCAAAAAATGTGAGGAGTTAGACTTTTCCAGATAATTTTGTATGAAACTTTTTAGTTGTTCCTTTCTCTAAGGCAAGACAAATCAAAAACAGTCCCACAATTCTTATATTTTGGGAGCAATGTGTAGTAGAAAAAAAATCCCTCAGGAAGCTCACTTTTCTATCAGGCATCAAAAATGAGAATAGCCAGGCTTTGTATAGTTCACTACCATTGGATAACTAGAATTCTCTTAGGTCTCCTCGTATATTTTTTCTTCTCATCCAATTACTGATAACCTTCTTCCATCTCTATCATTACCTCATGGTCGGCTGAAAAGACAATAGTTAATCTGCAAAAATCTTTTGACTAAACCCATGCTGACTGTGTTTTGTCCTTAGATAACTGGCTCCACAAAGATACACTTGCCGTTGACTATGAGCTATAGACTAAAGGCTGTTATTCATAATTGAGGTTGACATTTAATACAACCTTTTATCAACATAGCATTCACTTCAAACCCAGAGTCACAAAACAGGGAGGTCACATAGTTTATCTGTACCTCCCCCATCTGAATACATTTGTGACCTTTGATTCACTGAACTATTATATTTCAGAGGACAAAAATAATAGAAAAAAATTCATTTTTACCAAACCTTATAATAAAAACTTCTAAAGACAGAATAAAATCATTATACCAAATTTAAAACAACAGATATCTAGCAAAAACACAGTACACATATTCAAGCCTGCTTATCTCCCACAAGAAAGTCATATAGCCTCACAATTTTTTTTGGTAAGAAATATTCACAGCTTTTTCCTAAAAGAATGGGCATAAACCTTGACTGAAAGAAAAGACCAGGATATTATTTGAGTCAACTTTTGTGGCTTACCAAAACTATTGCTATTTACTTCTGACATAAGCAATAAATGAATAAATTGCATCCGGATACTCACAGCAGAGATCTCAGTTCTAGCCCCTAACATCAGACGTCGCGGCTGTCAGGGCGCAGACTGAACGCTACTGTAAAGAAGTGCTTGTATTTTTCTAACAAAGTAGCACCCTCTAGTGGCTTTTCAAAGATTACTAAGGAGTACATGCCAAGCAAGTGACATAATTTGTTTACTATCAAATTACGCAGTGTCAAAACACTCAGGTGAGAACAAAATCTTGCCCTGGGCATTCCAGGAAGCATATTTCATCCTCTTTCCGGGTCTCTCTAGGGATTGATGGCTTATAAAGGTACAGATATTTTAACATCACTCCTTTGTCACACCTTCAATATGCCTCTGAGAAAAATGCATCTTCTCCCGGTAATCGTTTATTTTTTCCATCATTATTATTATGCTACTACCAGCAATATCATTACTAGTAATATTAATAGAAATGCTCACTTCCTGAGAAAACAAGAAAACACATTCATTGTTTTGCATGTTTTAACCCATTTAAAACTCACTACAAGTGAGTTTACCTAGTCTTTATACTAATTCGGTCTTATGGATGAAATAGTTGAAACCCATATGTGTAATATGAGTTGCCCAAGAGATGAAGAAAAGCTGATTTGAACCAACCTTTATAAGTTTGCAAGGACTTTCACCATCCTGAATTCAACAGGCAGAAATTGCCAGTAGTTTTCACATGGAATCAGCCTCATCGGAATTATTCAATAACAATAAAATTGGAAATTTTAGCTTAACTGTAGTTTAAATTAAGTTTAAGTTTAGTTTAGAAACACAACCACTTTTTATGATAAGTAAAAGTCAAATACCAATTTTTGAAGGCAAAGCATAGTCTCTAGGAAGTCAGCTTTGTGTCTTCTATATTACTATATGCCTTACACAGCATATAATATTGGTTCAATCATGATGTTTTATTAAAATAGAGAGGGGTGTGTTTATCAAGGCAGGCATTTAACACTTATTGAATGCCTCTTCCTTTACCTCTAATTCTGATTGTCAACGACCTTTGTACTAAGCAAGTGCTGTAGACTATCAAGGAGGATCCTTAAGTTAAAACAATAAAGACATTTATTATGGCTTCAAAGTGTATATATTCTGTTTTAAATGTCATTTGTCTGATTCCCAGCAGATAAAACTTTTTGCTTATTTACATAAGTCTTGAAGGAACTTACAGAAGCAAACAGAAAAGAATATTTATTAAGCATCTGCTGGGCTCTAGTTAGTAATCTATGCTCTTCACATATGTCACTTTGGAAGAGACTGCTAACTGTTCACCAAACCTATTTCCTTTCCTTCTTAATCACATAGGAAGACTTCATCCCCAGCCTACATTGATGGCACTTGGGTATGACCATGTACCTCTAACGACTCTAATCATTAGAGTGTGAGCAGAAGCAATGTGTATCACTTCCATGCCTACCCATGAAAGACCTCCTTGTTCCTGTGCTCTTCTGCATGACCTCAGAAGCCACATATGGTAGATGGCAGAGCCACAAGATGAAAGGAAGGAACCTGAGACCCTAATCATTGTTTAGAGGAAATACACCTGAGAATCAGGGGCATCCATTTTGAAGTTTAGATGAGTAACAAGTAAACTTCCAAAAATTTTGAGTTATTATACAGTTTTGCATTTGATTGCTGGTTACAGCAACAAGGATTATATTAACGCAGTTATGTCATTTAATCTTCACAGCAAACTTAATAATTTTTTTGTGAATTTATCCCCATTTTACATAAGAAAGAAATGGAATTTCAGATAGTTTAACACTAGCTCAAGTATTCACAGCTGGGTCAAATCTGGGTCAAACCAGATGTCTCTCACTCCAAAACACATGCTCCTTCCTTCCTTACACTAACAGTCCATCTTAGTAGTAATGAAACTAGCATGCTCCTTTGTGTAATTCAGCTTAGTTATGCTATCGTAACAAATGAACCCACAAATCAGAGCTTTTGACAATAATAAATATTTACTTCTTGCTGGTGCCTGTATCAGTTCACAGTGAATGAACAGAGACCTAGGGCCCATGCTGAACGAACAGCCCTTATTCTGATCTCATGACAAGGGAAGAAAATTAATGGGAGAACTACATGAGAGTTCTTAAAGCTTCTATTGGGAAGTAGTCCATGTTACTTTATTCACATCTCATTGACCTAGCAAGTCATTTGACCAAATCTGATATCAATGGGGTCAGGAAGTACAATTCTCTTACAGAAAAGTAGAAAAAATAATTGAGGAAAAGACTGCATTCAATCATACGCCCGTTCTTGGAAACTTAAAGTTAAAAGAAATGTTATGAGAAAGTTACGCCACAGTTAAGAGAAAATAAAGTATAGCCAAAAGAATAAGAGAACTAAAATATGAATATATCAAAGATGTTCTCCTTGATCATCAGGGAAAAAGTAATAAGGCTAAGAAGTAAATTTTAAAATATGACATGAATCTAACTTGCACACTTGAACAGAAATTAGGTATCTCAATTGGGTATTTTAAATACACTCACACACTTGGCTATTTTGAACTGTAGATTATAGAATAACTCAGTGTCTGCACAGAGAATATGAATGCCCAGAACCAGAAAGTCAAAGATGTACGTGGCAATTAAAAAACAGAGGTGAGAATGGGGACAATGAGGAAAAAGTGCAAAACTTTGCTTATAAAGACATAGCTATATGTGTAGATTATATAAAGACATAGGTATATGTGTAGATTATATAAAGACAAAAATAAGTGCATATTGGTTCAGCTCTAGCAGATGACATTCCTTATTCATTTCCTATCTCAGAGGTCTACCAATATTTTTAAAGGATGTTACTTTTTTTTTTATTTTGAGTTGGAGACTCTCTCTGTCACCCAGACTGGAGTGCAGTGGCTGCTCCCGGCCACTACAGCCTTGACCTGCTGGGCTCCGGTGATCCTTCCGCCTCAGCTTTCCAAGTAGCTAGAACTACAGGCGAGCGCTACCACACCCAGCTAATATTTTTGATTTATTGTAGAGATGAGTTCTTGCCAAGTTGCCCGGGCGGGTCTTGAATCCGTGGGCTCAGGCAATTCACTCACCTCAGCCTCCCAAAGCGTGGGATTACAGGCTGAGCCACTGAGCCTGGTTAGGATGTCACTTTTTAAAAAGTATGCTCAGTGGGTCTCAGGTTGTTGGTGGCTTTATTAAATCAGACATATTGATCCAAATCTTTCATCTCAAATATTTGATGCAATTTGCAGGCAATAATGGCCAAACACAGAAGAGGCATTGTCTAATTCTGATTAACTCATCTCTGTTGCCTTAGCACACAAATTGGTCTCAGCATCTTCATCTTCTCTGAAATTATCTTATTCTAGTCTCACCGAATATTTGATAAATGGATGAGTGAATGAATAAAATGAAAATTCTCTGTTTCCCAGCATTATTTTACTTTTATAGTTAATACTTAAAAAGTTCTACAGTGAGACTCAGTATCATGTTGTTCTTTAAAACCTAGTCAAGAAAACCAAGATAACACATATAGTGAAAATAGCAGTGAGCCAGAACTAAACATCAACTTCTAATAAGTGGTTAGAAATAAATCAACAATTTGAACAGTCAAATTGCTTAAAAGGCACATTCAGCACTCATTTGTGGAATACCTAAGGATTAAGTGCAATTATTTTTAGTGTTGATATTCACCATCAGACTGAACTTTATGTGAGCAAAGCTCACATCTTAGCCAGCATATCCTTAGGACTTAGGGCAGAAGTCACACCAGAAGTTAGTACTTCACAGAATGAATAAATTTAAGAATAGCTCTATGATTGCTGATTTCACATAATTTACACTTTTGGTTTTCAGGATACCTTTGGAGTTGAGTTTTTTAATTCCAATTTTACTAATGAAGGAACTGGGCTAGAAAAGTAGAGCTGCCTAGGTTTTCATTTATAATAAAAAGCAGAATCAAAGTTTTTAAAAAGTAGGTAAAAATACAAGTATAACTAATTCTGCCAGAAGTAAATGCTTTATGACTCAATAAAAGAAGTTTTGTTGGGTTAGTTAATTTAGAAAGCAGCATAAAAGACACAAAGTAGTGAATTTATTTATATAAAATGGAACCAGATATTCAGTGGACTTTTCCATGATGAACAATGGAAGCAGGTAAAAAGAATGAGCAACAAATGGAATTACAAATATATTTATCATAACTAAGAATATGTGTATGACTAAAGACAGCAGACAGAGGTATTGATGATGCCAGGGATTGTGGTAATAAAAGAGTTAAAATATTTTATAGAAATAAGAATTTTATGATTAAAAATGTCTCCTCAGCCCACAGAGGAATTGCATGTATCAGAAAGGTCATATGTGCAAACCAGCTGCAACACACCAGGCAACGGCAAAATTCGGACCCTCAGTTCTCATAGGTTTAGTGCTCTGATTTCTCCATTGTCTTATGTCACTTTTCTGATTTGTGTATGTATACCTCCTTGTGATATGTTAGTCAGAGTAAGGGCTTAATAATTGCCTCAAAGTGATAGCAAGGAAAATAAAGTAAAAAGTAATAATAATCAAATAGTTGTCTTGCCTTTGCTATAGAAACTTCCTTCCAAATTTAACTAAATAATTCCTAAGAGACAGTTCCTTACACATTCTAGTGAAGAAATGCAGTTAGGATGATGGATTTAGAGGATAAATCTTTTGCAACCATAACGAAATAATCAATCTAAGCAATCATCATCAATTGCTTCTAAAACTATTTGATGATGGACTGATGGAGAAGTTATAATGGATGGATCAGCTGACAATATCTGAACCTACCAATAAATCTTAACATCAAAAAAAGAAACAACCAGAAATTATGAATCCTCTGATGTGATTGGGTAAGAAATACACAGCACCGCCTATGAAGTGTTCTTGCCAAAAAGCAAAGGTGAATCTGATCAAGCCTCTAGCTCTCTCCCTTTTACAGAAAATCCAGGCGATGGAAGGGACATGCTAACTGACACCTTCTGGAATGCAATCAGCTAAAACTAAGATGTAGGAAAATCTAAAAACAAGTTTTCTTCAACATATAAATGGCAAGAGAAAAAAAAAACAGGAAGGAAGAATGTTTAGCAAAAAGTCATAATGCACCCTTTTAGCCTATAAAGAAACATACCAAAAAATGAGAATCTTGTTTGGGACCTGACTCAAAATAATCCAACTGTAAACAGACATTTATGAGCTAATCAGGGAAATTTGGGTACCAAATGGATGTTTGGTAATATTAAGAAATGATTATAAACTTGGGAGGTATATTGATGTTGAAAATAGTCCTTACTTTTCACAATACATACTAAATTTTGACAGATAAAATAATATGCCATCTGAGGCTTGCCAATTTTTTCACAGCTCTAATAACTATATAGCATCACACCTAAATGGCCTAGATTTTGAAATACTGAGCAGAAGCGCAGGTAGGGACTACCTTTTGGAACAGTAAACAAATAAAAAGGCAGGACTTCACAATCACATTGCTTACTTGTCTCACAGCTGAAAAGCTGCCAGTTGTGCTGCTTTTGTATGGGGTTGGGGGTGAGGCAGCAACCACTCCCCCATCTCAAACCTATGACCTGCCGTCATCATAACCCTGTACAACAGTCTGAAGCTAAACACTGTAAACCCATAGCAGCCACCTTGGAGCCATCCAGACTTGCGGGAGGCCCCAGGAAGTGTTTGGTGGTGGTAGCTGTGATGACTCAGTGCAAACCTAGCAGTGTTTCTCTCACCCAGTTCTGCCCATAGTTTCTACTAACTTCAATGAGATCAATAGGGAAAAAAAAAAATCTGCCCCCAAGAATTTGGTTCCTCTTCTTCCAAGAATGTTTCTTTTAGCATGACTGGCAATACTTTAGTGGGAGAGCCCTTTTTACTCCAGGGAAAAGGAACCGTGCACCTGTTCACATTCTTCACCTGCAGCAGAAAGTTGCCAGGGGAGAAATTGCTCAGCCATTTTGGCTGCTACAGATAGATACAATCTCCTTTTGTGAAGCCCTCAAAACGGAAATACTTTTTTTTTTTTTTTAGTTTGGCAAAGACTTGAATGCTGCAAACTAGCAATTCAGATACCAGGGAATGGATAATATGGTATTCTGTACAATTAAAAAAGAAATCATAGCTTTAATTTCATAAGAACTTGTTTGTTTGAATCCAATTTTATGAAAATCTTGACAAGACCTGCCAGATTCAAGAATTCTTAGACTGAGAGTCAAATAAGAGATTAAGTTGAAGAGGCCACAGGGAAAAAGGTTGAAATGTATATCTCTGGTTGCATAACAATTGGTGTTTTTCTAGAAATATTTACAAAACAGGGTTGATGAGTTATCTTAGCAAAAACGCTGTATGACATTCTCTATAATTTATAAGCATATATCACATTTAAATTTTTCAAAGCCACACTAATATAGGACCAGATTATTACTAAATAGTAAAAATATAATTAGAAATCTATATATATTTCAACTCGCTCCTAATATACAACATTCAAAAGAGCCACCTGGAGATTCAGATTTGCTGTCAAACCTTAGACTGTAATTTGACTGGCTCTGGAGGAATATCTTATGACAATTTGGTGAGACAGTTAGAAAGTAATATGGGATGAATTAGGTACTGATAGTTAGAGACTTACTTGGTTTCTAGTCTTGGTTCATTTATGAATCAGCATGAGACTAGATCAGACAATTAGCCTTTCTGAACCTCAGTTTCATTGCATATAAAATAACAGATTTGTACATTCTGCTTCAAAAACGACTTTCATGACTTCATAAATTAAACCTTTATAAACCTAGAGAATTCTGGCCTAAAAAAAATTCAAAGTAGAAGGCTGGCTTGCTATGGTTTGAAAGTGTCTCCCAAAGTTCATGTGTTGGAAACTCAATCCCCAATGCAACAGTGTTTCAAAGTGGGACTTTGGGAGATGATTAGGTTATGAGGACTCATTAATGGATTAATGCCATTATAATAGGAGTGGGCTTGTCTCTCTCCCCTCTCCTCTTTCACCCCTCCTCTCTTTTCTCTCTCCCCTCCCTTCTCTCTTCTCTCCCCTCTCTCCCTCTCTCCCCTTCCCTCCCTCCCTCTCTCCCTCTTTCTCTCTCTCTCTCTCTGCATTTTTGTCTTCTACCCTTCCACCCCATGGGATGGTGCAGCAAGAAGGTTTGCACATGCAGCCTCTCAATCTCAGACTTCCCAGCCTCCAGAGCTATGAAAAATAAGTCTATTTTCTTTATTAATTACCCAGTCTCTGGTATTCTTTTACAGCAACACAAAACAGACTTAGACTGTGACCACCAGAAAAGGTAAACAAGATTAGCTGTTATAAGACTTCTTATAGAAACTAGCTGCTTGATTGGAATTCCATATTTGATTCTAAATTTCCTGAGAACAATTTTTAAAAAGAAGAAGAGCAAATTCATCACCAAAAACAACTTGTTCCTGGAAATAAATTTAAATAGGAATTAATTCCTCTCCTGATTATAATATAGAATCTGGCTAACATTGTAAAAATTTGTCATTTAATCAATTATAGTTTTATAAATGTCATGAAAATGTCACTCAAATGCAGGTTTTCTGTCTCTCAATAAAGACAGAAAAAAATATAAATTGATACTAGGATGAACATTAGAATGATTTATTACTTCTATGATTGCTCTTTCAGCCTAACATTTGTGTTTTAACTTCATTTGTGGTGTCTTTTGTCATACCATTTTTATGTGATGAATTACATCTGCCTTTTCCTTTATGATCCTTGGTTTTGTGTCTTATTTTCTGCCATGTTTACTATTCTTATTAACATTTAGTTTTAAAAGTCTAGATTTTTGATCCATCAAGAAACTTTGGTTTTTTCCAAATAGATTGCCAATTAGGACAGTAACTTTGTTAAATAAACCTAGGTTGGGATTTTTATTTAAATGTTTAAAAAAAAAACTACTGGCGTTTAAAAAAAATTTTATGGAGTTAGGTGTTATCTCAGTATGGTTTTAATTTGCATTTCTTTGATGACTAGTGAGGCTGAGCATTTTTTCATGTATCTGTTGGCTGCTCGTATGTCTTCTTTTGAGAAGTGTCTAGTCATATCTTTTGCCCACTTTGTAATGGGGCTATTTGTTTTTTTCTTTTCAGCATGTTTGAGTTCCTCATAGATCCTAGATGTTAGGTCTTTAGTTAGTGAATATTTTTTGTTAGTGAATATTTTTTCCCAGTCTGTAGGCTGCCTCCCCGCTCTCTAATGGCTTCTTTAGTTTTGCAGAAGCTTGTCAGTTTGATGAGGTCCCACTTGATTTGCCTTTTCTTTATGCTAGAAACATTCTAATTATTCTCTCCTAGATGTTTTGAAATATGCAGTCAATTATTGTAAACTATAGTCACCCTACTGATCTGTCAAACACTAGATTTTATTTATTCTGTTGTACTCTTTGATCAACCTCTCTTCATTCTCTTCTTGGAGTATTTTTTATACAAGCTTTCCCTGTTAATGGCATAGAAATTCAAGAGAAAATAAGACCCTCTTCTCTTTCACTGGTTGTTGTTCGGCTACCTTGCAATCACAAGGAGCTAAAAGATGAAAAGGTCCTGGGTCTTTAAGAACATTGTTGAGTCACTAAAACAAGCAACCCTGGAACTTTCTCCAATTCCAGATTGCTATTATCTAGGGAGTTAAAGTCCTTGTTGCTCACACGGGACACTGAAATTGAAAACATTGTAACTGCTATCTTGGTACAGTGAATAAGAACACAGACTTTGGGTCTAATCCTAGTTTCACCAATTGCTACTTTTTATGTTGAGATGGAGATAAACTTCTATCTAGTTTCTTCTGTCTGTTTTTGTTCTATACAGCTGAAGCTAATATCATTTGAGTACATTCATCAATAAAACAGATAATTTCATGCAAAAAGATACACAGGTACATTAAACATTGTATTTTTATTTAGAAATAGAATTGTACAATTCTGTTACCAATCTGTAAAATGAAGGTTAAGGACTTCTTTGATTTTGCAATTACTGATTGGAGTTTCATATCTATAACATGGATGATCATATAATTTTTCATACAAGCTAAGACTTGAGAGTGAAAGAAATCACTAAAATTAAGTTACATGATTTTTTGAAACACTTATTGCTTTAAACCTTTTCAAAATTTAAATTCTGCCTTTAAAAATGTACATATGTGTATATTAAAACAAATGTTTAAAAATCTTAATGTAGATTATCTGAATAATTAAAAATAAAATAAACAGAATGATTAAGTAGTCCTGGTACACATTCACATGCTTTAATCAGTTTCTTAGTCATACCTGCCTAATACAGAGTCACAAGTACTTTTCAATCTGGTGTAGTTTTTCTAAAATGCTTTTACTGGTTTGTTTTCTTTTCTTTTCTTTTTTTTTTTTTTTACAAAATAACCTGTGGTCATCCATAAAGTTATATTTTGTAGTGATAAATTTTAAAATATTAACCCTTTCAATAAACTTTACTTTGTAGATATATTTTTTGATGATTGAGAACATATTCTCACTCTTTACATCAGGGGTCCCCAATCCCGAGGCCACGGACTGGTCCAAGTCATTGACCAGTTAGGAAAGGGGCCATGCAGCAAGAGATGAGTGGCAGGCAAGATAGCAAAGTTTCATCTGTATTTACCGCCGCTCCCCATCACTGACCTGAGCTCCTCCTCCTGTCAGATCAGCAGCAGCATTAGATTCTCAAAGGAGCAAGAACCCTATTGTGAACTGCGCGTGTGAGAGATTCAGGTTGCGCACTCCTTATGAAAATCTAATGCCACTGCTAATCTGCACAATAAACATAGTACACTTGAATCATTCCAAAACCATCCCCAGGCCACCTGGCCATGGAAAAATTGTCTTGCATGAAACTGGTCCCTGACACCAAAAGGTTGGGGACCACTGCTCTACAGAGACTAATTTTTTTGCTTAAAAAATTGTCAATAGATCGGACTCAGTGGCTCAGCCTGTAATCCCAACACTTTGGGAGGCCAGGGCGAATGGATTGCCTGAGGCCGCGGGTTCAAGACCAGCCCAGACAACTTGGTGAGACCTCATCTCTATAATAAATAAAAAATTAGCCAGGCGTGGTGGTGTGCACCTGTAGTTCCAGCTACTTGGAAGGCTGAGTCCAAAGGATCACTGGAGCCAAGCAGGTCGACGCTGGGGTGGCCATGATCATGCCATTGCACTCCAGCCTGGGCAACAGAGTGAGACTCCAACGCAAAAAAAAAAAAAAAAATTATCAATATTTTAACCCAGTATTCTCAGAGTATTTCATTTTTGCCTACATTGAGTACCTTTCCTTAGGAAATGTTTTTACAAAACAAAACTCATTCAATAAGTCATTTCTGTTCACTGCACATGCATCTCACACACCAGCAAAGAGGCCATGGCAAAAGATCACAGTACAAAGTGGAGGGTTAACCTATGCTGGTTTACTTTAATGCAAATAATGGTGACAATTTTTTGTTCCAGGAAAAATAACAAATTAGATGGGACACTAGGTCACGAGCCATAAAGCTGAACATTTCCAGGCAATTCAGGGCATACAGTCACCTACCTATTATGTGATATCTGTAATTTCCAGTGTGAGGATATTTCTTTCAAGAAGACTAAAAAGTTAAATACTTGCCAAATAATCTGAAAGCATTCACTTTTTAAATTTTTATAATTTTCTTCATTTATATCTTTTACTTAATTTAGCACATTACATTTAGCAAGTCTTTTCATAGTGTTCAGTTCAGTTTTTATAGGAACTACTGTCTTATTCCACTCTTGCTAGATTTCATGATATTTAAGTAAAACATGTAACTTGAAAAATAAACATAACTGGCATAAATAGGTTTGGGAACAGACACAATTACTTGTATTCATTAGTGTAGAATAAGAATAGCATAAGCCTCCTCTTTGTGATGAGAAATACAAAATCAGAAATGTCAGTCTCCCCTTTAAGAAGAGAATTAACTTTACTGAAAATTTGTGATACAATTACTGGCTTCTTTTTTTTTTTTAAGAGTAGTGAAGCAAATTTCTCCTGCTTTAGAACATCTGTACCTTGTGATATACAAACTTATTACCAGCTTTGTTAGGCTTAGATCAAATATTCTAATTCAGATTGTGTTTTGTTATTTTCTGGTGTGCCCCATGCTCCTAATACTTTCTGACGCCAAATATCTAAGAAGAAAATCCTCAGATATGATTATTTTACTTGAAGATAAAATTATTACTCCTATTCTTTTATATATGCTAAGTTTTGAAAAATCATGAAAATTGCATAAACACATCAGCATGGCTAGTAGGGAAAAAAGGGAGTAGTTCTAAACTTCTGCTCACTCCAACTTATAATGAGAATAAACTTGCATTAATTTCTTCTTTCCTTCTTTAGTCTGAATTTTTATTTTCCAGTAATCTAAAAAACTCCATGAGTTTACACTAATATAAATAAATGGTTAGATAACTAAAAAATTAAGGGAAAATAAACAAATATCCCCTTCAGAAAATTTTCAAATAATGTATGTAGCTCCTTCAGCCTCGAGGAGGTAGAACACAGCTTCCACTTCTTAAGTATGAATTAAACATAGTGACTTTCTCCAAAGACTGTAGTGTGGAAAGGTGGGAGGGGGAGAGTAACTCTACAGGTGAGAAAGCTGACAACATGACCTCACCCACAGGATCAAAGTCAACATCAGAAGGGATAAGTCATGTTGATAGTAGGTGTCCTTCATACAATGTGATGAAAATGACATTTTACCTCTGTGGTCTTTCTCCAAAACATTCATAATTCCATCTAATCTTCATTTGTAAAAGAGTATGGAAAAGTTTCAAATCTCAATAAGAACAAAGTTAGCTATAATAATCTCCTCAAAAGTTTGCATGACCATTCAACAGACAGATCAGTTTATAACTTAGGAGAGACAAAAGTATAAGTTAGAACATGATTTCTGACTGTAAAGTTATTTTCTCCAAAATCTGAGCCAATTGCTCAAAATAGGTACATATTCTAACTGTAGCATGACAGTTTTTCATGGGGACATGTTCGATTTTAAATGACTAGCCAGGAAGGGGTGTGGTGTGTGTGTGTGTGTGTGTGTGTGTTTTGAATGACCATCTCCCACTAGCTTCTAAATGGGAAGATTCTTGGAATCAACAAAATAAGTAAAGACAATTATAGTAAAGATTTCTACTTCTGTTATAATTCTTGTCAAAGCCATATTTGAAGAGCCAACAGATTTTTTTTTGAAATCCATTTTAAACTGCTTGGGAATTTTTTTTCCCTGAGGAAAAATGGTAGAAATGAACAGTGCTATCACAGGTGGGGGTGATAATCGTGGTAGTGGTAGGAATGGTGGTGATAATGATAATGACATAATGATGATAACAGACAGCAACATCAAACCAGTAATAACACAATATATGGAAGAACTTTTATGTGCCAATGAGTATACTAGGTACTTTACATTACCATCTCACCTAAAAAACTTGTGAAGGGAATATTATTAGTCTCATCTAAATATGAGAAAACAAACCAGGCTCGGTGGTTCAGCCTGCGCTTTGGGAGGCTGAGGTGAGTGGATTGCCTGAGCCCACGGGTTTGAGACCCGCCTGGGCAACTTGGCGAGACCTCATCTCTACAATAAATTTTAAAAAATCAGCCGAGCATGGTAGCGCATGCCTGTAATTCTGGCTACTCGGAAGGCTGAGGTGGAAGGATCGCCAGAGCCCAGCAGGTCGAGGCTGCAGTGGCCGGGAACGGCCACTGCACTCCAGTCTGGGCAACACAGTGAGACTCCAACTCGATAAATAAATAAATAAATAAATAAGAGAAAACTGAAGTGAAAGGCAATTGCTGAAAGCTATACTAACAATAAGTACCTTGAATATCTGAGCCTTCTCCACTATATGGCATTGCCTCTAAAGAATATCAGTTTGTGACATATGGGTGATCCATGTACAAAGAATGAGTGGTGTGCAGGCATTAAAGTGCATTGATCTTATTAAGCATTTGAAGCAAGATTGGGAGAAATGTATTCTACTGATGTGAACCAGGCAGCACAGATGCTAACTGAATAACAAGTACAAGCACAGTTGCTAACCCACTCTCAACCTCCTCAAAATTTCTTTCCTGGAAGTCATGAGGAAAAATGAACTGAAATCTCAAACATGAGTAAACCTCTCATGTCATCTATATTGCAAAAGTCACACAAGCACATTGGGTGATCAGAATCTTTTCTTTGTTCTCCATCCCTGATAATGTCATTAGGATAGCCTCAGGTTTAGGAGGAATAGTTCTACCTGAGATTTCACAGTCAACAAAGAAAAACCGTGGCTGGAGTTTGTTAGAGCTAGGACAGTAGTCTCTCCAGCAAGAGTTATGAACTTCTTTGACTATTTCAGAAGTAAGAAAGAAGAGGTCACTAGAATCAACAATTGAGTGCAGTCCCTGGCTGGGTAGAGTGAGATGAAATGATGGTCAACCTGAGAAAAATGACTACTAACTGGAAAGAAACCTAAAAGACAATTATGAAATACAGGATGATAGTGTTGGGGGCATGGGTTGTGTCATTTTTCACAGTTGTGAATGAGAAATATTCTATATTTCTCAGTAATTTTTTTTGTTTTTCAAGTATGTCAGACACATTGAAGTTAGTAATCTCTCTATTCTTATAAAAATATGCAACTGATTTAAGGAAAATTCTTCAGATGGCTGACTGACATCAAGACATTTCTTCATAGTGTGTTCCACCTTCTGATGGAATGTGTTATAGTCTTTATAACTTTATGAAATGCATAAAGGGTCCCTGAAATTTAAGCTGTGTCTAGGTTATCATGGTAGATTTGTACCCAATTATAGTATATTTTACCCAATAGTAGTGTCTGAGTCCATGTGTGCTGCAGTAACAAAATACCACAGACTGGGTAATCTATAGAAAATAGAAATGTATTTCTCACAGTTCTGAAGGCTGAGAAGTCCAAGATCAAGATGCCTGTAGGTTGGTTGTCTGGTGAGGTCTGCTCTCTGCTTAAGATGGCACCCTGAGAGCTATATCCTCTGGAGGAGAGGAATGCTGCTCACACATGGCAGAAGGGCAAAAAGGACTAAACACCCTTTGTCGAGCCCTTTTATATTACCATTAGCCCATTCACAAGGGCAGAGTCCTCATATCTTAAACATGTCCCAAAAAGGCTCACCTCTCAACACTGTTGTTTTAGGATTGAGTTTCCAACACATGAATTTGGGGGGACACATTTAGACCACAGAAAATAGCATGACATTCACAAATAAGACTTTGTTGAAAATGTTTCTAAGAAAAAGAAATTTCAGCATTGTTTTTGCTAAGAGAAAAAAATTGAAAAAGCACCAATTGTAAGAATCCTATTCTTGAAGATAAGTATCTCCTTCATTAAAGCCTTTCTAGAAGTAAGGAAGTTTTAAACATTTTTTTAAACAAAAACTAATTTGTGGGAGATATCTCACTTCCAGACCAAGTAACTTTTGAAAGATAATTGAGAGTACATATTTTATCTTTATATTAATCTCCTAAACGTGGTCAAAAAAGAAAATGCTAACGTTTGTTAAGCACCTGCTGGGTAGCAAAGAATTGTCATTATTATCTCATTTAATGTTCTGAATAACCCCGAAAATTATAACATTCTAGTCATCTTAAAAAGAGAAAAATAAAAATCTAGACAATAATTCACTCTAAGTCACACCACTAGTAAGTGACACAGCCACAAACTTGAGTCAGTCTTTAATATTTTCACAATGTCCAGGTGCCTCTTGTGGAAGTAGACTGTTCCAGAAATAGGAGCGATTCCCTGTACTTATCTTCATATTCACTTTCTAATCACACTTGAACTGTACTTTCTGAGAGAGTTTATGACACTTAGAGTTTATATTAAGTAGTGGCATTGATTCTAATAATTATAGTAATAACAGAAAACATTTATTGTGATTAACACATCTAGGTTAAATAATCTGCTTAAGACCCCACAGCTGTTAACTGGCAGAACCGGAATCCAATTGAGCTCCAGAGCCTGTGGTCTTAAATACTATCCTGTTTCTAGAAGAACTGGATAACTCTGAATTTGAGAATATAAAAATGTTCTAGAAGCTCCCCTAAGAAATTTGGGAGCTAGACTCTTAATCTCTTATAAGAAAACCCTACTGAAATTGTCAAACATTCTCCATAGTACTTAGATTTTTTAAATCTGTACTCCTCCAGGTTCGGTGGCTCAGCCTGTAATCCCACGCCTTTGGGAGGCTGAGGTGAGTGGATTGCCTGAGCCCGTGGGTTCGAGACCCGCCTGGGCAGCAAGACCTCATCTCTACAATAAATCAAAAAATCAGCCAGGCGTGGTAGCGCATGCCTGTAATTCCGGCTACTTGGAAGGCTGAGACGGAAGGATCGCCAGAGCCCAGCATGTCGAGGCTGCGGTGGCCAGGAGCGGCCACTGCACTCCAGTCTGGGCGACAGAGTGAGACTCCAACTCACAAAAAAAGAAAAAAAAAATCTGTACTTCTCACTGACCTCTAACAGAAAGTCTTCCCTGGTAGAAAAGTGATCTCTTCTGCTGGACTGAAAGACTACTATGGTGGAAGTTAAAGGGCCAGTGCAGAAGAAAGGAGCACAGAGAGGCGCATAATCTTGCAGATAGAATAAGACAGCCATGTAGGTTGTCAAAGGCAAGTTTTTAGGTAAAACACAGAAATCAAATGAAGAAAGTCTTCCTCACTTTATATTCAAGCAGTAGAGTCCAACATGTCTTCACCATTCCTGTTTTTTTTACCAGAAGGCACTGTATTTTACTCAGTCGGGGACTTGAAACCATTGTGTCATCATCAAAAACAGAAATATATGATTGATTAGTGGGTTGGAAGAAGTACTGTAAAGTCTCAGAATTTCCAGAACACTGCAATGTAAAGATCACCCAAGAAGGTCCTCACAAGAGGGGAGGAGGGGAAGCCACCCCTGGGGCTGTGTTTGTTTATTTGGTTTTTTGTCTGTTGGAGAAGGAACATTTTAAGATCAATAGTATCTTAAACTGTAAATGTGTGCTATGACTACAACTGTTATTATATCATCATCTTTCAACTGAAATTAGTATGTAGATTAGTCCAAAGCACCAGTCATGAAAGAAATTGTCTATGAGTTGCCCATAAATTCATAAGTATAAAATGCAAAGTCTTAAAAGTCGATTTCTGGTCACAGCACCTGCATCTAACCACTAGATGAGTGATTGAGTCTTCGATTAAGATTGTTTATTGTGATTTGAATACCCTAATATAACTGTTGGACTTGTAGAGGTCCTTGATATAAAAGAAGCCCTAGAACGTAAGGTTTCTTTGTCCTCTTGTGTGGCAGATAGAACCACCCTGTGTCTAAACCAGAAAGAAACTTAACGGTTTGGTAGTGTAATCTAGTAGTGGTAATAGCAATAATAATAGTAGTATCGTCTGGTGTTTATTGTAAAAATACTGACCTGCACAGTAATTCAGATCTGTAATGCCAGCACTTTGGAAGGTTGAGGCAGGAGTTTGAGACCAACTTGGGCAACATATAGAGACCTCATCTTTACAAAAAAATAAATTAATAACAATAAGTTAACTGGGCATAGTGATATATGCCTATGGTCTCAGCTACTTGGGAGACTGAAGCAGGAGGATTGCCTGAGCCCAGGAGGTCGAGGCTACAGTGAGCTGTGATTGTGCTACTGCACTCCAGCCTGGGCAACAGAGTGAGATATCAACTCAAAAAATATAAATAAATAATCATAAAAGTACTATATGCCACTCCCCATAGAAAGCCATCAGTAATCTCTTTTTGTGTATAACCTGCCAATTTTATATACAAGTATACATAGCTTTTGTATAAACTTATACACAATAAGTTTATACAAAAGTACCCATTGCAATCCTTCATATATAAACTAAAACACATTATCTGGCTTTCCATCTTTCTGGCTCCAAATAAGAACAACTTAGATAATATCATACTTCAAAATTATGTATATTCAGAGGCTAAGTAAGTCACACCTCCTTGCTATTAAAACTTTACATTAATAATTTAGTTCAGGACTGGTCACTCTTACTATTTCCTGTAATGTTACTAACCCATGTTTTAACCACCTTTTATTTCAGACTATTTAGTTAATCTCCTGGACGTTGGTTGAGATCTTACAGTTAGCCCAATTAATTCAATTTTATTTGATTTGGCCCATGCTAGGATCTGGGCCAAATTCCAGCTTGTCATCATTCTTTGGAATGCTGGTTCTGCCATCCAACAAAGCACTTTTCTCCCCACTAAGTTTCGTATTTCCTATGAGCATGCTGTACATATTCTGACATGTACGTTTTACTTATGCCCAAGGACTAGGTTCCTTGGAACACTAGAAAAAGGGACAGATATCATAAAAATAGAACCTAGCAAAGTGTGACTATAAAGTTAGATGTTGAGTGTTAACAATGTAATTAGAATACCTGTATAGCCTCTCAATATGTGTGCTTTTGAATGTACATATTCTCACAACTTTGCTTTAAAGTTATTCAAATTAACTGAACATAAATGCCTCATTTATTGACGTCCAAGTCAACCAATGTGTCATTATTTAGAGACAACCTACTGGGTATTGTACTAGTAAGTATGAAGTCTAATACCGGGTAAGTAAAAAAAGTAATAAATAAAAGACAAGAAATTTGTTAGAGCCCAGTCAATGTGGAAGTAAAGGCAGGTAACATTTGGAGTCAGTGCAAGACGATAACTCAGACTACTGGCTATGAGCTCAAATCCATCAATCATTGTAACATGTACATTCAATGGGGAGGTAGGATTGGGAGACACAGCAATGAAGGATTTAAGTAAAGGCTACTACAAGAGAACCTCAATTAAGGCAGAAATGAGAAGTTCCAAGGAACCAAAGATGAAACTGGATAGGATGATCAAAGAAAGGACCAGACAGAATGCGTGAGTCATCCAGAAATCCTATGTTATAAGCAACCAGAAAACCTGATCCAGCAAAACTAATTAAGAAAAACAGCAAAACAGTTTCAAGCAGCTAGCTCTTCAATGCCCCACATATTCTTTAAATTCCCTGAAATGGACCTTATTCTGGATGTGGCCTTACAGGAGTATGAAACCTTAATGGAGGAAGTTCTATAGTCCCTGGAAGCCCCAGTTTGTATCAGCCAGAGGTGGCAGGATTATCTAGTACAAACATATCTATCTAAAACCATACCTTCAGTCAAGTGGTTCCTTACACATATGTAATTTTCATCAAACAAGTGAAATTGATTTTAATAGCATTTTAGCTTTATCCAAAAATTATAATTTAAACATGTAATCAATATCCAAATAAAAATGAAGCTGTTTACATTTTTTATTCTAAGTCTTCAAATCTGATACACAGATTGCTTACAGCATATCAATTTGGACTCATCAAATTTCGACTGCTCAGCAACAACATGGCTAGTAGCTACAGTATGGGACAGTGCAGACCTAAACTAATACTGAGCTCCATCCACTGAAGTCTTCAATTGATAAATGAGAAGACTATAATAATAATGACAACTAATATTTGTAAGTCACATTACAATCTAAGGAATGTTTCTTTATTTCCCAAGATTCAAAAAAGTAACCTATTAAATTGGTATGATAAATGTTATCTCTAACCGACTGTTTAGAGAACTTAATGAGTTAAGTTCTTCATAACTAAAGATCACATTCCTAGTAATAAGTTTGAACCTAAGTCTTCTATCCATAGCTTAAGCTGCCTTAGAGAGATTGAATGAATTTTCAAAAACTAGCCAGCAAGTCAACTGCAGAATATGAGTTAAAACCTTGGTCATTTTACTCTCAAGCCAGTGCTCTTGCAGCAACACCACAGAGACCTTCATACTAATACATATAAAATCCCTTAAGCCTTCCGTTCCCTGACATTAGTCTGAAAGTCAATACTAATCACATTACTAAGCTTTGGGTTGTTCTTAATGGAACTACTGACCAAGACCTATTCAAAAGAATGATGTAATTCTTCAGCCCTCTCTTCTCATTTATGTGACACAATTGTCACAGCAGTGTTTTAATGGATTCTTACTCTATTTTTTTAATGGCAAGCATTGGTGCCTGCAATTTATGGATAAGTCGTTAGAGAAAAAAACTGCAAAAAGTCTCCTTTTGAATAATACCATTTTTGTAAAGCAATCAGTGACAAGACACCTTTCTGTAATTACGTATATAGATAAATATATGTGTAATATATACCTCTTATAATGATAAGAGCATGCAGAAGAAAACACAGCAGGTTGCTATTTTGCAGTTGGGAGAACTATGGGGTAGGAGGTAAGGGACAAGCAGAGAAAGGAGACGTGAATGCAAAATAAAGGCAAAAACATCCCCAAAACTTCATGCACAATATGACCACATTTTTGTAAAACAGTATCCTTGTGTGTATAGATATATGTGTGTGCATATATATGTGCGTGTATATAGATGTGTGCACATATCTTTACACAAATGTACTTTTTTAATGACTACATTCACATCATGTAAATAACTTATACCTGAGAACTAAATATCAGAATGATTGATTAGCTCTAAAAATGTGGAGGCACTGGCTGGGTACGGTGGTTCACACCTGTAATCCTAGCATTCTGGGAGGCCAAGGTGGGAGGATAACTTAAGCCTAAGAGTTTGAGATCAGCCTGGGCAACATAGCTAGACTTCTTCTCTACAATAAATAAAAATATTAGCTATGCATGGTGGCACACATCTGTAGTTCCAGCTACTTGGGAGACTGAGGCAGAAGGATTGTCTGAGCTGAGGGAGTAGAGGCTGCAGTAAGCTGTGATTGTGCCACTGCACTCCATCCTGGACAACAGAGTGAGAACCCAACTCAAAAAAATTTTTGTTTCTGAAATACTGAGACATAATTTAATTGTTAGAATTTCAAAAAGATAAACTTTTAATGATTCATATAGTTCAATGTTACTCTGAAAGACAGATTTCAGTAAAATACCTCAAAAATATTTATTAATTCCTTATTATGTGCTAAGGAACACAACAGTGAAAAAGGCAAAGTCCCAGTCCTTGAAGAGTTTACATTCTAATGTGAGGAAGCAGATGAGTAAACATTTTTTAAAATTGCAATTATTTTAGGAATCTCTAAGTGCCCTGAATAAAACATAGGGCAACTTGGTCTAGGTCAAATGGAAATACTGGAAGTGATGAGATATCCTCAGATTGAGAATATAAATTAGAAACACAGGTAACTGGACTTGGGCAGTGAGGTAAAGAGGATTCAAAAATAATTCCATTTTTCATAGAATTAGAAAAATCATCCTAAAGTTCATATGGAAGCAACAAAGAGCCCAAATAGCCAAAGCAAACCTATGCTAAAATAACAAACCTGGTGGCATCACATGACCTGACTTCAAATTAAATATGAGGCTATAGTAACCAAAGCAGCATGGTACTGGTATAAAAATAGACACATAGATCAATGGAACAGAACAGAAAACGCAGAAATAAAGACACATGACTACAAGAAATTGATCTTCAACAAAATTAACAAAATGTACACAGAGGAATGACAGCCTATTCAATGAATGGTTCTGGGAGAAGTGGATAGCCATATGCAGAAGAAAGAAACCAAACCCATACCTCTTACCATATTTACAAAAATTAGCCCAACATAAATTAAAGACTTAAATGTAAGACTCAAAACCCTAGAAGATAAAAACTAGGAAAAATTCTTCTGAACATTGGCTTAAGCAAAGAGTTTATGACTAAGTACTCAAAAGCAAACAAAACAAAAATAGACAAATGGGAAAATTTAACTAAAAAACTGCTGCACAGCAAAAGAAACAACAGAGTAAGCACACAACCTACAGAATGAGAAAAAGTATTTTAAGACTATATATGTGACAAAGGGCTGATATCCAGAATCTATGAAAAACTTAAACAAATCAACAGAAGAAAAGCAAACAACACCATTAAAAAGTAGGCAAAGCATATGAACATACACTTTTTCCAAAGAAGATATACAAGCAGCCAACAAATGTGTGAAAAAAATGCTCAACATCATTAATTACCAGAGAAATGCAAATTAAAACCACAATGAGATACCATTTTACATCAGTCAGAATGGCTATTACTCAGCAACATGGATGTAACTGGAAGCCATTATCCTAATAAAATAATTCAGAAACAGAAAGTCACATATCACATGTTCTCACTAAGTGGGTGCTAGCCAATGGGTACACATGAATACCTGCACTTGTAACTCTCAAAATATAAAAATATAATATATATATATATATATAATATATACACTGGGGTGACAAAAAAAGTGTACATATTTTAAGAGATGCTATCTATATCTTACTTTTAGTTTATCATAATCAAAAATGTATGGATGCTGATGATAATTACCTCTTGAAATTGCAAAATGTAAACGTGACTTGTATTCATCTACAATCTGGATACAACCTCTTCCTTTCTTAAAATGTATATACATTTTTAACACATAAATATTTCACTGAAGTTAAAACATAGAATAATACATTAAAATAATATTAATAATAAATAAAAATAATATTTCCATGTTTAGGCCTGAACAACTACTGAGTGGATAATAGTAGCATTTACCAGTATGTGGAAGATTGAGAAAGGATAGTTTTTTTGGTTTTTGTGGAAGGGGGGTGTTTGTTTAGGAAATTAAGAGAAGCCAGTTGGGCTCAGTGGCTCAGCCTGTAATTCCGCACTTCGGGAGCTGAGGTGAATGGATTGCCTGAGCCCGCAGGTTCGAGACCTGTTGGGAGCTGGCCACGGAGGCCCACTGTGCTTTAGGGATCAGGAAGGGCCGTTGACCCCAAGACCACTAGGATGCGTTCGGGAGCTATTGACCCCATTTCCTCCCCCTTTCTACTCAGCAGTAACCAGATTAAGCTCCTGTGAGCTCAAAACATAGAAACTCTGAGACCGGGACAAACACAAGCTAACTTTAGAAGGTCATTGCTCCCACTCTTCCTCAAACTGCAGTTTTGGCTTTCACACAACTTATAATTCAAACTTGTGTCACATCTAAAAGCCTTAGTATTGGTCACAGGCTTCTGGGTCATGATCTTAGGATTTATTGAAGGTGTAAATTGTAGAATATAGTTTTAGAAGACAGCCATTTTGTTGAAACAATGTGGCTGGGTTACTTGCAGGTAGCCCACTGTGAACTTTGGACTGGGCCACATTCCAAACATTCTGGGATGGGCC
Organism: Carlito syrichta; assembly: GCF_000164805.1. Taxonomy (NCBI): domain Eukaryota; kingdom Metazoa; phylum Chordata; class Mammalia; order Primates; family Tarsiidae; genus Carlito; species Carlito syrichta. Next base: position 279,354 of record NW_007250690.1, read on the forward strand.
ACTTTCATTTGTAAAGTAAATACTTAAGCTTCTATAGAATTGTTTAACTTGGCATAAATCAATCAGCTTAGGATGAAAAAGGTTTATAGAATATGTCAGTCACGTATTAGGTTATCCTTTGTTATGGGATTTTAAGATTATCATATGAAAAGAGTTTAAAGGCAATCAATGATGAAGTTTTCATGGATTAAGGTTTCTGGTGGGTGGGGGACGCCCCTCCCACATCTGACTTTGTGTATAAAAGACCCATTGTAATTCCCAAAAACACACACCCATTCGCTTCTGCACTAGACCGGAGTCCAGTCTCTTTCTCTCTCTCTCTCTCTCTCTCTCTCTCTCTCCTTCTCTCTCTCTCTCTCTTCTCCCCCCCAATCGCCAATGCAGTCTCCACCTTTGAGGTACCCTGAACCCGGCTGGAGCTGGTCTCTGGCAAGTGGCACCTGAACGTAGGACCTCAAGGTAAGCTTTCTTTTTCTTTTTCGGGATGGATAGGACCTCACCCAGGGTGCCATGGACCCCTCTGTAGAGACAGGCAGAGCAAGGAAGGGTGAGCAGTTTAAGAGCCATGATAGAATCATGGGCCAGAGTGAATCTAAAGAAAGGAACATGTCACTAGACTGGAGTCCAGTCTTTTTCTTTCTCTGCTCTTCCCCCCAATCGCCGATGCCGTCTCCACCTTTGGGGTACCCTGAGCCCGGCTGGGACTGGACTCCAGCAGAGACCCACCTAGGCAACTTGGCAAGACCTCATCTCTACAATAAATCAAAAAATTAGCTAGGCATGGTAGCGCACACCTGTAGTTCCAACTACTTGGAAGGCTGAGGCAGAAAGATCACTGGAGCCCAGCCGGTTGAGGCTGTGGTGGCCGGGAGCAGCCACTGCACTCCAGTCTGGGTGACAGAGTGAGACTCCAACTCAAAAGAAAAAAGAAAAAAAAAAGAAAAGGAAAATTAAGAGAAGCCATGTTAGAGACACCCAAGTGAAAATGGTAAGTAAGCAGTCAGACATATGATTCTGGTGCTTAAGATGGAGTTCAGAAGTATAAGCAAAAATTTGGTAGCCGTCAGCATAGAGATGGCATTAAAGCCATGAAACTAAACAGTGTCTCCCAAGAAAAGTGTAACTATAGAAAATTAGACTCTGAAAAATTAACTCTGAGGCACTCCAACATTTAGAGATGTGCTAGAAAAAAATAATAAACTTGGTGAATGCAAGAACAACTTGAGAAAGTACTAAAATGATCCCAACACAAGTTAAGAGCAATGGAGGAGGAAGAGCAGAGTATGTAGCTAAAGATGCAGGTGGTAGGAAAATGATATTTCTTGTTGATTACGTCTATTTTCTCTCTGAACTATAAAACCAATCACAGCTGAGAGTGAAAGGGAATAAGCAGAGTTTGAGATTGGAGGAGAGAAGGTATGACATAATCATCTAGGGAGAATGAGAGTGAATTTACCAGAAAACTGAAACAGGAATGTCTGATGATATGCAGTGCTTTTGAGATCTGGGGTCATAAACATGAAGTAAGGCTAGTCAACATCAGTGTGATTATTACCCAGCATTGCCCAGTTACTCTGGTACAGGGGCAACTGTAGTTTGGTCAGGTGCACACAAACAGTAAAGGGGGAAGGGGTCAAGAGAGTTAAGGATGTGAGCAAGGGGGTAGTTATAGTGCCAAAGCATGGAATTTACACTTAGTAAAAAGGAGAATGAGGAATTGTGGATACCAAAAATAAGGTGGGGTCAGTAGTTAAGTCTTTAGAAGGAAGAATGACTGAGAACACTAGAGTCAGGAGTCAGCAGACTGGGAGGAGAAGTCAGAAAAGACGATGAGATGCTGGAGATGTTGCAGGTTTTAGTAGAATCAGGGCTGGATATAACTAAAAGGGGAGACCCAAAAACAACCAGCATTTGTTTATTTAAAAATTGTGTATTTATTCTTACATGTTTAAACTTCAGTTACCTTCAAAGTACTGTCCATTTGATATAATACACCCATCGAGATGCTGTTTCCACTGCTCAAAACAGGTTTTAAACGTGTTGACTTTAATGCCTTTTAGTGCTTCTGGGGGTTTGTTTTCTGTTTGTTTTTTCCACCTCTTCCACATCGTCAAAATATTTCCTCTTGAGAACATTTTTTCACTGAGGAAACAAAAAAAAAGTCTCTCAGGGCAAGATTGGGTGAATAGGGAGGGTGGAACATGGGGGCATCACATTTTGGGGTCAAAAACTGCTGAACACTCAGTGTGCATTGGTAACTGACACCATGAAATGGATAAAGACATTGAAAGAATCTTCCAAAATACAATTCACTGAAACCAAACACAACCTCTCCCAACAATGTTAGCTGGTATTTGGATGCCGTTGGATTCCTTGAACACTTACCTAGTGGGGGAAGCCTGTACTCCAAGAAGCCTGTCCTCCAAAGATAATTCAGGGTAATTTTTGGGTCGCCTTTACCCCATATATGCCTGAATCAGGAAGTCACAGCAAGATGGAGATAAGAGAGATTCTGGAGACTAAGAAAGTCAAGCAATTAAAAAATTAGCATAGAAACAAGACAAGTGGAAGAAAGGAAGGAAGTGAACCATTGGTACAATCATCCAGGAGTGAAAAGAAGCAACTGGGAGAAGTAAAACCATGAAGTAGGGGAATGGTCGAATCTGAAGTCATGAACTACACAAGAACTAGGGATTTAAAAGGAGAGGGAGGTTTGAAGGCAGCAAAGAAGATTAGAGATCATGTATTTACCTCCATGCCCTGAGGTTCACATGGAGTATGAGAGAAAACACAGCTGTCTCTATAGGGGTACGACAGAAATGGCATCAGTAAAAGCTGGTGTCGCTTGAACAAAAATGTGATGGTAACAATCAGACAAGAAGAGGCAGACGTGAGCAGTTTACTGATGACAGTGCCTGGGTTCCCAAAGGCAGAGTGGGAGAGTTTGGGTAGACAGAAAGAGGCAGGAGATAGGATCAAATCAGGGTATGTCCTAAGGAATAAGAGGAGAACTGTCTTTGAAATGATGGATAGTCTGGCAGAGCTGGTCTTTTAAGATAAACAGAGATATCAAGTTTATTGAAGTTGGTACTGGGAATTTTGGAGTCCTCAACCCATGCCCATGGGAAGAGGCAACCCTGAACACTTAAGGGTTCAAGACCTACCCTCAGCTGGAGAGGTTGAAGTCGTGGCTTCTGCTGCCCTGGCTGTCCCCTTGTTTATAAATGCTTCTTTCTCTCATCAAAAAGACTCAGGGCTATACTGAAAACCAAACAAGGCAATATGTAGGAACTGAGAGGCTGAAATTTAAGAAAAAAGATACTGAGAAAAGTTCCTAGACACACTATATATTTTCTAAATATACACATTGATATAATTTGCACTTTAAGAGGAGGAAGAGAGAAAAGAGGAGGAGGAAGAGAAAGAAAGAAAACCCCTAAAGCAAAAGATTGTTCTCCACCAGCAAATGGGCTAAAAGGTGACTAAATTATGTACTTTCCTCTGTATCTGTTATGACCCATTTGCTGTTAATTTCCTGGACATCATATCTAAAATCTTTAAATTCTCATTTGCAAAAATAAATATTAAAGGCTTATTAAATTTGGGAGGGCAAGGGCAAAAAAAAAAAAAAACAACCTAGAATAGTGGCATAGAGAAAAGAACTAAATAAAAAGAAAGACATGGTATGAGTATTTTGATTAAGGAAATAATTTCCTGCAACAAAAAATTAAATTGACCATTAATTCTATGTGTTTTAAATGACATGAAGAGAGCTCCTATATTTATGTCAAACAAATTAGTTTTCCAAATGTAAAGGTCACTCATTTCAATAGTTTAATTTTCTTACTTTTTCCAATTATCAGAGGAATGCATGTGGAAAATAAGAAATAATAAAGTGCCATTATGGTAATGTTATAATATATTATAGGAAACTCAAGAAGGAAGTGTCCTTGGAAAGTCAATAAACAGACAGTTTAATGAAATGAATATTACACTTGTGTTACTATCTAGGCAATATTTTTTTAATTTGGAAATGAGAAAATTAGCTCTAAAGACAGTTCATTTCCTAAAGATGATTTTACTCAACAATTACCAAATAATTAAATTTATAGTGATGTATGCTCATCCAAATGTTCTTAAGACTGGAGGAATCCACCATCTGTCCTGCATAGCACTTAGAAAAAGGATGGTTGTTTCAAAATCAGAATGACCAAAGGCTGCTGCCAGGGTCATCTCCTCACTCCTGGAGTTGAGTAGGCTGGTTACCCTCAAACTAATTCCTCCATGAATGGCAAAGAACCTGATATGGTTAATATAGGCAATAGGTTGGATTAGAGGCTGCTCACATTGTAACATATGTACCTAATTTTTCATGTAAGAACTTCAAAGGGAAAATTGGGGGAACATATGTCAATATTGCTAGAAATATTGTTCTTTGGTAGCATTAAGCCAAACCTGTCTCTCATGCCCCAAATTTACTACCAATCAAATCAATATCCAGTTTCAGCAAGCAATTGGCCACCTGCTCTGTGAGCAAACTGATGAAGAGTCCTTGTTTAAAAATTCAGAGTCCACAATCTTCCAAAGGTGACAGATAAAATCAAGTAATTATAAAACTGTGATTACAACCGATAGAAGGCATTCTATAATGATATATTATCTTAACTGGGCTGCAAGTGAGTCAACCTTATTGCTGGGTTAGAAAAATTGAAGGGGAGGGGGACAGAGCATAAGATGGAGACTGGACAGGTTGAACTGTGAGAGTCTCCACAAAAGCAAATGTCCATAAAAACTCTCTGCATGAGTAGGAATGCACTGGTGGGAGAGTGAAAGTCCGTCTGAGGGGATACTTGGGTTCAAGCTCCTGGGGACCCTTCTGAGGGTGACTGAAAGCCCCCACCGCCCTGAGATTGGAGTGTGGGGAACAAGACCATCTGCTATTGTTCATACCAGACACTCCTGAGAAGAGCCTGCTGAAGCCAGCTGATTCTCATGGCCTGGTGCCTGGCCCACACCATCAACTGTTATGGCAGATCAGCTAGAGCCCCAGATCTGACCAGTGAAGAGAGAGGATCAGGGAGAGATGGAGAGGAGCCCCCTGCCCGGTAAGGAGATGCTGACCCCAGTCATTTACTCTGTCCCAGGACCAGGCAGAGACCTGCATTGCCCTGCCCAGATCCACCCAGCCTCCAACTTAGGACTTAAGGTAATCTCATCAAATTGGGAGAGACAGAAGCCCCTCTCCCATGCTGGATCAGACACAAGTTAGATCCAAGTGGCAGATTTGACAAGTTGCAAGCCAAGTATGCCCAGATCTGATCCATCGTTCTCCCACCATAGGCCTGGGGCATCTGACCCAAGTTGTGACCACATCAGCTATGCTGAGAATAACCCTATCAGCCTGCACTGAGAGCTAGAGATCAGAGCTGAAAGGACACTGGACTTATAGGAACTACCTCAGAGCAAATTTGGTTTCTTGTTGGTTTTTTTTTTTTTTTTTGTCTGTTTGGCTTATTTTTGTTTTAGTTATTTTTTCCTCTTCCTTTCTGTTTTTGACAATGTTTTTGTACTTGCTTTGTTTCTGTTATTTTATTGAATTTTTTTTTTCTTTTCTTTAGACTTCCTGTTTCTGTATGGGAAGAGTACATCAGTAGAGAGGTTTTCTTGGATTGTGTGTTTGTATGATTAGCTGCATGTTTTAGTGGTGTTTTTTTTTACTCTTTTCTGTCTTTGTGTCTCTTTTTATTTGTTAGTTGGTACATCTGTCTGTTTCCCTCTTACTCTTCTCTCTCTCCACCTTCCTCTTGCCTCCCTTCTTCTTTTTTCCATTCTTTTCCATTTTCTTACCTCATTTTGCTTTCAGGGAGGAAACCTATACCCCCACTACATGAACAGATTGTAAGGCAGTGGAAAGTTGGTGGATACTGGGATCTGTGGATAGATTTTGAATCACAGTTTCCCCTTCAATTAAATCTCAAAACTGCAAAAAAGTACACCCCACAAGCCACAGTCCAGCTTCAGAATTGAAAAAAGCTAGAGGATCCACATAGGAAGAACATGAGACTGAGCAAAGAGAAGTAAAAGTAACCCCACCATCCCTGAAAAACAGAATTAAAGAAAAGGGGGGGGGGAATAGGGAGGGAGGAAAAACTACACAAATGAAGAAAAACCAAAAGAAGAATAAGGGTCTCATACAGCCCCCTGTGAGACCAGACACTGGGAAAACAGACTATGGAATGCAAACAATATTCTGGAAAAGCCCCCAGAATGACTGGTCTCAAACTACAATCTCAGATATCAAAACATTAATAGAGAGAATAAATACAATTGAGGAGAGACAAAAGGAAAATATGAAGAAGTTGATAACTGAGATAACAGCAGTAAAGACTCTGTGAATGCAATAAATAATAAACTGATAAGCATGAAAAACAGAATCAGCCAAGCAGAAGAAAGAATCTCAAAGCTTGAGGACTTAAATATAGAACTAACCCAAACTGCCAAAAACATAGAAAAGGCCGGGCTCGGTGGCTCAGCCTGTAATCCCACGCCTTTGGGAGGCTGAGGTGAGTAGATTGCCTGAGCCCACAGGTTCGAGACACGCCTGGGCAGCGAGACCTCATCTCTACAATAAATCAAAAAATTAGCTGAGTGTGGTAGCGCATGCCTGTAATTCTGGCTACATTGGAGACTGAGGTGGAAGGATCACCGGAGCCCAGCAGGTCGAGGTTGCAGTGGCCGGGAGCGGCCACTGAACTCCAGTCTGGGTGACAGAGTGAGACTCCAACTCAAAAAATAAATAAATAAATAAATAATAGAAAACAAGCTTAAAAAGATAGAACAAAACCTTCAAGAGATAAGCAATTATTTCAAGAGGCTGAAACTAAGAGTAATTGGACTTCCTGATGCAGAAACCACCCCGGAACAAACATTCCATGAAATTATTCAAGAAAACTTCCCTCATCTCACCAGCGATGCGAAATTCAAACACAAGAAATTCAGAGAACCCCTGCAAGACAGCAGATGAGAAGACCAACTCCCAGACACATAATAATTCACCTAAACAAAGTAAGTATAAAAGAAAAAAATCCTAAAGGCAGCAAGAGAAAAAGGTCAGACTACCTATTGGGGAACACCAATTAGAATAGCAGCAGATTTATCTACAGAAACACTTCAGGCTAGGAAGGCTTGGAGCACAATCTTCAAAGTTCTCAAAGATAACCAATTTCAACCAAGAATAATCTACCCAGCTAAGCTAAGCTTTATCAGTGAGGAAGAATTAACAACTTTCCCAGACATTCAATCCATAAGAACTTACACTGCCTCCAGACCACTTCTACAAGAAACACTTAAGAAAATATTAAACACAGGAAAAGAGAAAAAAGGACAACAACATTCTTCACAAAAGTACAGGAAAAAGATTGAAAATGCACATGTATCAGCCAAAAACCAAAGGAAAGACAACAAACAAACAGGAACAACAACAACTCTATAAGAACCTCATGATGGGGATAAACACTCACATTTCAATAATTAGCCTGAATATGAATGAACTAAATGCACCACTGAAAAGACATAGAATGGCAAAATGGATAAAATATCATCAGGTAACAATATATTGTCTCCAAGAGACTCATCTCACCAGAAAGGACGCTCACAGACTCAAAGTAAGAGAATGGGAAGCAAAATTTCAGGCAAATGGGACACAAAAAAGAAAGCTGAAATTGTAATCTTAATTTCAGACAAAATACTCTTTAAGCTATCAAAAATTTAAAAAGATACAGAAGGTCACTATATAATGATAAAAGGTTCAATCCATCAACAAGAAATATCCATCCTAAACACATATGCACTCAACATAGGAGCACCAACTTTCATAAAACAGCTTCTAGGCAAACTTAAAAAAGATATTGACTCTAACACTATCATAGCTGGGGACTTTAATACTCCACTCACAACCCTAGACAGATCATAAGACAAAAAATCAGCAAGGAGATCCATAACCTCTATGTGACACTTGACCAAATGGACTTAATTGATACCTACAGAGCACTCCACCCAACGACTACAGAATATACATTCTACTCATCACCACATGGAACATAATCTAGGATCAACCACATCCTTGGCCATAAATCAAGCATAAACAAATTTCATAAATCGAAATTTTGCTATGCACCTTCTCAGACCATAGTGAAATAAAAATAAATATCAACACCAACAAAGTTCCCCCAAAACCCACAAAGACATGGACACTAAACATCATGATGCTAAGCAACTCCTGGGTCAACATGGAAATCAAAACAGAGATTTAAAAATACCTGGAAACAAATGAAAATGAAGAAACATCTTACCATCCCTCTGGGATGTCATGAAAGCAGTGGAAAGAGGGGAATTCATATATCTACAAACACACATGAAGAAAATGGACAGATCACAAGTTAACAGCCTAACAAGACACCTAAGGAGGTTGGAAAAAAGCAAGACCGTCAAAACCATTACTTCAGCAGAAGAATCCAGATCACCAAAATAAAAACCCAAATCTGAGATACAGAAGACAAAAAATAATTTAAAAAAATCAATGAAACAAAAAGCTGGTTCTTTGAAAGGATAAACAAGATTGATGGTCCCCTAGCTAGACTGATGAATAAAAAGAGAAGAATAAAAAGAGAGAAAAAGCCCAAATAAACTCAGTTAGAAACACAAAAGATGAAGTCACAACTGACCCTGAAGAAATAAAAAAGACTACTATGTATACTTGTATGGAAACAAACTTGAAAACCTAAAGGAAATGGTGAACTTTCTGACATCACACAATCTCTCTGAGTTGAAACAAGAAGACATCAAGACCCTAAATAGACCAATAATAATCCAGGAAATTTACTATGTCATAAGAAAACTACCTACAAAAAAAAAAAAAACCAAAAAACCATAGACCAGATGGCTTTCCAGCAGAATTCTACAAAACATGCAAGGAGGAACTGATACCAATCCTATTGAAAGTATTCCAGGTGATTAAGAAAGATGGAACTCTCCCCAAATCATTTTATGAAACTAACATCACATTGATACCCAAGGCAGGTAAAGACCCAACAAAGAAAGAGAACTACAGGCCAATATCCTTGATGAACATAGATGCTAGAATTCTCAACAAGATCCTAGCAAACCAGATTCAACAGCACATATCAAAAATCATCCACCACGACTAAGTAGGCTTCATCCCTGGGATGCAAGACTGGTTCAACATTCATAAGACCACAAATGTAATTAAATACATCAACTGATGTAAAAACAAAAACCACATGATTGTATCATTAGATGCAGAAAAAGCTTTTGATAAAATCCAGCACCCCTTCTTGATAAAAACCCTCAAACATCTAGGCATAGATGGAACATACCTCAAAATAGTAAGAACCATCTACAAGAAACCCACAGCCAGCATACTGCTAAACAGACAGAAATTGGAGTCATTTCCTCCAAAACCTGGAACAAGACAAGGATACCCACTCTCACCCCTCCTGTTCAGCATAGTCTTGAAGTTCTAGCTAGAGCAAACAGAGAAGAGAAGGAGATCAGGGATATCCAAATAGGAAAAGAGGAAATCAAATTATCCCTCTTTGCAGACAACATGATTCTATACCTTGAAAACCCAAGAGAATCTGTCAAAAACCTCCTTGCACTGATAAAGGACTTTGGCAAAGTCTCAGAGTATAAAATAAATGTGCAAAAGACAATTGCATTTCTATACACCAATAATAAACAAACAGAAACCCAAATAAAAAACACAATTCCATTCACAGTAGCCACAAAAATATGAAATACCTTAGCATCTTCCTAACCAGAGACACGAAAGAACTTTACAATGAAAACTACAAAACACTGCTCAAGAAAATCAAAGATGACACAAACAAGTGGAAAAATATTCCATACTCATGGACTGGAAGAATCAACATTGTTAAGATGTCTATTCTACCTAAGGCTATCTACAGATTTAACGCAATACCCATCAAATAACCAGCAACATTCTTCTCAGATCTAAAAATAATAATACAGGAATTCATATGAAAATGTAAATGACCATAAATAACCAAAACAATCTTCAGCAAAAAAAAAAAAAAAAAGCCGGAGGTATCACACACCCAGACTTCGAACTTTACTATAAGGCTACAATAGTCGAAACAGCCTGGTATTGGTACAAGAACAGGTGTGCCAACCAATGGAATAGAATTGAGATTCCAGAAGCAAAATCTCAATTTCTCAACCAACTCATCTTCAACAAAGCCTCCACCAACCAACCACTGGAGAGAGGAGAATCTATTCATTAAATGATGCTGGAAAAACTGGCTGACCACATGCGGAAGATTGAAGGAGGACCCCTACCTATTCGCATACACAAAAATCAACTCTAAATGGATCAGAGACCTAAATGCAAAACCTCAAACTATAAGAACCTTAGAAAATGCAGGAGACACCCTTATGGAAATTGGAACTGGCAAACCAATCACTGATCAAAACCCCAAAAGCCCATGCCATAAGAAGTAAGATAGACAAGTGGGACCTCATCAAACTGACAAACTTCTGCCAAAGAAACCATCAAGTGAGCAGGGAGACAGCCCACAGACTGGGAAAAATTATTTGCCAGTTCCATGTCTGACAAAGGCCTAATGTCTAGGATCTACAAGGAACTCAAACATGCTGAAAAGAAAAAAACAAATAACCTTATTAGAAAGCGGGCAAAAAGATATGAATAGACAATTCTCAAAAGAAGACATAGGAGCAGCCAACAGATAAATTTAAAAAATGTTCAGCCTCACTAGTCATCAAAGAAATGCAAATTAAAACTACACTGAGATGCAACCTAACTCCAGTCAGAATGGCCATCATCAATAACTCAAAAAATAATAGATGCTGGAGAGGATGTGGTGAAAAGGGAACACTTCTACACTGTTGGTGGGAGTGTAAACTAAGGCAACCTCTGTGGAAAACAATGTGGCAATTCCTAAAAGTTCTAAAAATCGACCTTCCATATGACCCCGCAATCCCCCTACTGGGAATATACTCGGAAGAACTCAAATCACTCTGTAAAAAAGATACCTACACACGTATGTTTATCTCAGCATCGTTCACAATAGCAAGAACATGGAACCATCCGTCCTGCCCATCAAAAGAGGATTGGATTTTAAAAATGTGGTACATGTGGTACACAGTGGAATATTACACAGCCATAAAGAAGAACAAAATCATGAACTTTGCAGCAACCTGGATAGAATCAGAGTCTATAATACTGAGTGTTCTTCCACAGAAACAAAGAGTTGAGTATCACATGTTCTCACTCATAAGTGGACCTTGAACAACTACAGTAATACTATAAGAAAAGGATTGACAGTAGCAGGAAACTGCGGGGATGTGGAGGGGTGAGGAGGTGGAATTGGCAGTAGTGGGAATCTGCCTGGGAAAGGGGGGTTACACCTCATCAACAAAGGTACCTGCACAATGAATATTTGTATACCTAACCCTGAATTATACCCTACAATTTTAAAATAAAAAATTAAAATAAAAAAAGAAAAATTGAATGGAATAAAGAATGTGAATTGACTGTTGCAAGGGCAGAATTCCATTCAAATTATGGGAGGTAGAGAGTATCTTAGATGTATATCCACAAAGTATCTAAGTAAAGTCAGGCCTCCTGTAAATGAAACAGTTGTGTGGGCCCCTGGACTTGAAAAGCCAGTCACTATCACTGTCTCCCTCACACAATGGTCACATAAGCATTAGTTTAGTCTTTACTCCTGCCCTCTCTCCCCTCTCTCTCCATGACTGCACATGGCCAACAAGACACAACTCCAAAATTTTCATGAGCTCATGGGTCTAGTGCCTACCAGTATTTATTTAAATCAAACTCTCAGTATCCTAACTCCAAGTTCCAGGGTTAGCACAGGTCAAACATTCATCTATGGTTCAATCAACCATGGCATGAAGAATAAAGAAAAGTGAGACGTAGGTCTACCTGTTCCAGGAGTTAAGAGGAAGTCAGAGGCCCCAAGGGTCTACATAAGGAAGGAATCACTGACATCTCTACCACAAAGGCATTCTCTATCTTTATGGCCCCACGTATCCCAGCCTTTGCACTTGGACAGCTCCCAGCACATCACAACAATTGTCAATGATTAACCCATGGGTGAACCATCAGCCTTGGTATTGCCTTTGGGACTCTTGCTAGTTGTATGAAATTCTTTTTAAATCCTCTATAGTCATCTCAATGAAAAGTCAAATATCTTGACAGTTCTTAGTCTTCTTAAAAGCAAAAAAGAAAAAAAATAAACAGCTTTGCTACCATTGGAAGAAATTATGCACAGCTACTGTTATATGTATGCAGAATAAAAGCCAATAGGTGTGTATTGATAAGATAGTGACTTCCTGTATTTGATTCTATTTCTCCTCAGCTCCTGAGGTCAGCTTTTCTTCCTATCATTCTGAAGGTCACATTCTCTTTCAAATACCAAAATATTTCTACATGTGATCCCAGTTGATTTTCACTTTCCTGTCCCTCTTGACCTCTGCTGTTCTTGACAATTCTAAGTCAAGGTCTTTTCTGATCTCCAGATCACCCATAGATCCCTGAGTTGTCGTTGAGTCGTTCTTCATAAGGTCCAGAGTCTTCCCCCTCCAAGGGTCAGTCAATCAGTTGTTCCCTATTCATTAAGCTTCTGGTCACTGGTGGCAGTTAACATTTTATTGCCAACAATAACTTTGGGAGTAATTAAGCATCTGATTACTGACCTGGAGAGTAATTACAATGGGGGGGAAATTCAAATTTTGTTTTTAATTTATTGGTAGTCAGTATTATCAGATCAACATCATCATAAACAGCTCTGAAAATATTTTGTCATAATAAATGTGAGCAACATATTATACTCTTCTTCTGACACATCCTTTAGACTATTAGACAAATGAGAAAATAACAAGGTAAAAGACTTTTTTTTCCTAAATAGACCCAGGTCATGGGAAACAAATCTGAAAATAAATAATAATGCATCAAAAAATGGAAACTAAGGAAATAAGTTACTTTTATATGCAAAAGCAACAGTGTTGTATTCAGCACCTAGAGTAATTATGATTTAAAGTGAAGCAGAGACCATTATCATTCATTAATGCCTACTTTATGCAGACACTATGTAGGACAATTAAAAATTAAAATGATGTCCCTTGAACACCGTAGAGTCTAATTGAGATTGGAATAAAGAGAAATGATCGCTCACAATGTTTATGTGCCCTAAATACATTCTATTACATTTTAACCAGTTATAAGCATTTTGCTGTTTTGGGCCCACTTGACTGTTAGCTCAACTGAGCTTAGAATTTCAGGTTGAAAATTATTTCTATCAGAACTCTGAGCATACCATTCCATCATCTTCTAGTATCTAGTGTTGTGCATGAGTGTATGTGTGCAGTGTTGAAGCCTAGTCATTTTTATTTTCCTTCTTGGAAGCTTCTAGGAGCTTCTCTTTGTCCTCGGTGTTCTAAACATTCATGATTACATACTATAACGTGAGTCCTTTTCTCATCCTTTGTTCTGTGGTCCCTATCACTCGGGTCATTCATATCCTTCAGGACCTGATTTCTCCTTCCTGATTTCTCCCTCCTATTATTTATTCCCTTTCTATTTTGCCTGTTCTCTCTTTCTGTTTACCCTATTGCCTGAGTGAGGAACCTCCTGAACTTAATTTTCTTGTAGCTTTTCTACTATTGTTCCTCTCTTTGGTTGTTTTACTCAAAATTTTCTCAAATATATCTTGTAAAAATTCTGTTGAATTTTGGATTTCTGACTCCATAGTTTTCTCTTCCAAGAATTCTAGTTTATTTACTCAATGTTCCTTTATTAGAGCATCCTTTGTTGTTTCATTTATAGAATATATTTTCCCATATGTTTGGGTATATTAGTAATAATTTTCTTACTTTATTCTTTATGGTTTTTTTCCCCCAATGTTTGGTTTAGCCTCTCATGTGGAGAAGCTTCCTCAGATATCACTTGATTCTTGACTGTCTGCTCACTTTAAGAGTGAGGCACTAAAAGTCTGAGTAGACACTTTATGTGTAGATGAGACTTGTTGACCTCTCCTTGGGTGGTGGATTTGATGATGCCATTTCCCCAGGTCCCACAACTATCAAAATCTGTAGATACTTTCTCTTAGACTAGCAAATTTCACCAGAGAAGAATACTCCAGTTCTTACCTAAGACCCTGCCTGGATCATCAGAGCTGATTTAGAAAATGAGGGAAAGGAGGTTTCATGACACAATACGAGCAGGGATTCAAAAAACAGAATTATCTTTGGAGGGCAGACCCCTTGAAGTACAGGCTTGCTCTACAAGATAAGTGTTCTAGGAACCCATCAGCATCTGTGTACCAGCTAGCGTTGTGAGAGGTTGCATTAAGCTTCAGTAAAATTTTATTTTGGAGATTCTTTCAACACATTTGCTGCTACATGATGGGTGATTTACGAGCACACTTGCCTACACTGCACTGAGTATTCAGCAGTTTTTTTACCCCAAAATGTCATGATTCTCATGCCCCACCCTCCCAATTCACCCAATCTCACCCCAAGTGACTTTTTTTTCCCAGATGAAAAAAGTCCTCAAAGGGAAACATTTTGCCAATGTGGAAAAGGTGAAACAAAAAACAGCAAAGGCACTAAAAGGCATCAATATTGACAAGTTCAAAAACTTGTGAACAGTGGGAAAAGCATCTCAATAGATACATCGCATCAAACGGAGAGTACTTTGAAGATGACTAAAGTTTAAACAACTAAGAATAAATACAGTTTTTAAATAAATAAATTCTGAGTATTTTGGGGGGGTCCTCCCACACATAGATTTTTGTTTAATATCTTTGTTTTCTGTTTAGTTCCCCTGCTTTCAGTTGTGCCCAAGTTCAAAGTCGCCTTGTGCGACCTCTCCAGAAATAAAACCTCTACTTTCCTATCTGTATGGACAAGGGGCTCAACAATCTATGGGAGGGGATCAGAGAAGTTTTTATACAGATTTTTAACCTGTCTTTATGTTTTCAGCGCTACCTGGATCCCTTTCTCTTTTTTCAGAAGTACCTGAAATTCCTAAGCCTTTCTAGGGCTCTGTGCTGGAGTCAGAGGATCTCTGTGTTTCCCTCATTACTGGCATGGGAATCAGATTTCTCTGGTCTTCTAAGTCTGTTACTATTCATCTATCTAGGTGATAGAGTAAAGATAGCTACAAATTTTTTACCGCATTTTCTCTATTGAGACTACTATTTGATTAACAAAATGTGGCAGAAATGGAACTTTGTCAATTGTTACATCCAGGCCTTAAAAGAGTGACCGCCTCCATAACCTCTTTCTTGGACACTTGTTCTAGGAGCCATGAGCTGCCAGGCATTTAGTCTTACCAGAGTGCAGGAGAAGCAGCATAGGGAATTCCTCCTAGAGATGATACCAGAGGGAAAGAGCCCCAGCTGAGCTGATTTCCAGCTGCCCCTGCCAAGGTCTGTGAGTAGAGCCATCTTGCATACTCCAGACCAGCCCAGCTGCCAGATAATTACCACTGAGTGACCACAATCAGTACTCTATGGCAGGGGTCCCCAACACCCAGGCTGCAAACCGGTACTGATACGTGGCCTATTAGGAACTGGGTGGCAGAGCAGGAGGTGAGTAGAAGGTGAGAAAGTGAAGCTTCATCTGTATTTACAGTTGTTCCCCATCGTTAGCATTACCACCTGAGCTCTGCTCCTGTCAGATCAGTGGTGGCATTAGATTCTCATTGGAGCACAAACCCTATTGTGAACTGTGCATGTAAGGAATCTAGGTTGTGCGCTCCTTAAGAGAATCTAATGTCTATAGATCTTCCCCACCCACCCGCATCATCCATGGAAAAACTTTCTCCCATGAAACTGGTCCCTGATGCCAAAAATGTTGGGGACCACTGCCCTATAGAATGAAAGAATCATCCAGTGAGCCTGCCCAAGTTTTGGCCACAAAAATTATGAGATATAAATAGTTGTTACTTTTGAAATAATTAGACGTACATACCAGAGCAACCTGCTTTCTCCCTTCCAAACGATGTTAATTTTTTTCGCTTGTTCTAGTCTTTCTGTTCTTAGAGCTTATGGCTTTTTAAAAATCTGTTTCACCATTTTAGGGAGCTTTCAGTGGAGGTAGTAGTAAATCCATGTATGCTATCCACCATGCTTAATGAGCTGTTGCCTCATTTATTTTTAATATCATTTATATTCTGAACTATAATTTATTTTTGGTATATTTTATTATTAGGTTTTTGTTAAATTTTCAAATCCCAAACAAAAAATTTTGATGGCATTAGCTATCACTTCCATTAATTACAATTCCACAAACCAAAGCCTTTCTGATAAAACAATTACATTCCTTCGGGTCTACCAACACATTTTCAATGTTAAGATTGAGCCATATTTCTAATAAAGTTTAGCATTCATTATTCTTCCCAGAAGAGCCTATGACAGATAACAGCAATGAATTTAATGCCACATGTCAACTCATTTTACAGAAGTAAAGAGACTGTTCTTTTATAAAATCTAGTTATGGAAATGTCTAATCTCATCTTCTAATCCTACTTCTGACAAGATCCATCGGTACTCAGTAAAAACTGGATCAAATTAATGCTTTCTGACATGCGTTAACAGTCAGAAAGGTCACTCATTAGTGCATGAAATACACCTAGCGTTACAAATAGGTAGAGGTGCCACACTAGGATTTTATTCCAATCCCTACTGCATCTGCCCCAAGTTGTAACTTGTAACGCATGGTCCTATTCAGGGCATTAGGTGGGAATACAACCAACAACAGGCACTTACTTAACTGCTGTTTCCCTGAAAGTCAGCCTGCTACAGACATATGGCTAAACAGCAATTACAGTGCTTTAGGAATTTATGAGTCAGTAACTCCTGTTACCATGAGCCTGATTATAACAGAAAATCCAAGAGTGAGGGAGGAGGGAGGAAGGATAATTCTCAGCCTGTCGTGTATTTCAAGGTCTGTGGTGGATAGATGTTAGTTCCCTGCCCCTTTCTCTTGTCCCCCTTTGGAACTATCTGATGAATACCATATAGGGAGCCAGTCCAGAAGAAAGGAAAGAACAGTGATTTGGGAGGGTATGGTGCAGTCCAGTATTTTTCAGATTTTAATGTGCATGCAAATCACCTGAGACCTTGCTAAGATGCAGATCTGATTCAGTGTATCTCAAGGGTGGCTGAGAAGATCCACTTCTAACAAATTCCCAATGACACTGAGCCTGCTGGTCCATAGAACACACTTAGAGAAGTAAGATGATTGATAATTGATAGATAGATAGATAGATGATAGATAGGATAGATAAAATAGATAATAGAATAGAGAGATAGATGATAGAGAGAGAGAGAGATACGATAGATATGACAGGATAGATAGATGATAGGTAGATGTAGGTGGGTAGGTAGGTAGATAAATTGATAGACGATAGAGATAGATAGATGGATAGATAGGATAGATAGATAGGTAGATATATAGAAGAAATAGGATAGATAGATAAGATAGATAAAATATATAATAGAATAGAGAGATAGACGATAGAGAGAGAGAGAGAGATACGATAGATACGACAGGATAGATAGATGATAGGTAGATGTAGGTGGGTAGGTAGGTAGATAGATTGATAGACGATAGAGATAGATACGTAGATATATAGAAGAAAGATAGGATAGATAGGTAAGATAGATAAAATAGATAATAGAATAGAGAGATAGATGATAGGTAAAATAGAATAGATAGATGATAGGTAGATGTAGGTGGGTAGGTAAGTAGATAGATTGATAGATGATAGAGATAGATAGATGGATAGATAAGATAAGATAGATAGGTAGATATATAGAAGATAGATAGATGATAGAGATAGATGGATAGATAGGAGAGATAGATGATAGGATAGATAGATTAGATAGATAGATAGATAGATAGATAGATAGATAGAACCTTTTCTCCAAGAAAAGTACACAGAATGTACATATTTCTATTTTATTAGCTTGACCTGTGCTGCAATAGGCCCATTTATCCTATAGCACAGCACCTAGCACAGTTTATGCCTCCCATAAATATAAGATACTATAATGTTCTTATAGTAACAACTATGCTTCCATTTTATATTAGAAGTTCCCTTCGTAATAAGAAAACAGGCATGTGTATTTATCCCACAGAGATTCTAAATTCCATACACAGCATCATGTGTTATCCTTAAAATTAATCCCATCCCGGAGTACCTCAAAATGAACTTTAGCAGATCAGGCGACTATGATAAAATCTGCTTATGAGATTTATGATATGCTCAAGGTTGCCATTTCCCCATCTCAGCACTGCTTTCTTGAATGGGTTTGTGC
Organism: Carlito syrichta; assembly: GCF_000164805.1. Lineage (NCBI taxonomy): Eukaryota > Metazoa > Chordata > Mammalia > Primates > Tarsiidae > Carlito > Carlito syrichta. Next base: position 297,761 of record NW_007250690.1, read on the forward strand.
ATACCTGGTGAGATCAAAGGTAAGGTGTGCTTCAAGGAATGCCAGACTGACTAAGAGGAGCAAGAATGTGACTGTTCATCTTCTGGGACCATGGTAACAACATGTGAGCAGATGGCAAAGCTGCAGTTAGATTTGCAGTTGCTGTCTGGGGCAGGACACACAAATGATCCCATGAGATCAGATTTTTTCTTACTAGAAGTTTCATAACAGGAAGACGGAGTCATTTTAAATGCTTGAAGGGAAAAGTTGTGGTTGTTGTTCATCAAAATCACTGCTGGCCTAAATTCCAAGACCCCAAGACTAGCCAAAGGAAAAGGAACACCCACCCTAACCTTTTCTTAGCCTCTCCCATCTGCATGCCAAATTCTTCTCTCCTGACCCCCACCATGGGCACCTGGTATCCTCCAGTTCACTTCCTCGAAGATGTCCTCATAGGGTGAAATCTGATTCCCACAGGTGAATATCTGTATCTTTGTGCTGTGCTTCTCCCAACCCCAAAATTTTGTAGTGTAAATTTATTTATCTTCTTAACTTACCTCATCCTCTGTTGAGGTCCCAATCTTTTCTGTAAGATTAACTCAGGCTCTTTCAGATTCATTTGGAGTGGGGAGAATATAAATTCAGGGATCCCTTATTTAGAGTCTCCCTTTTCTGCATCATCTAAATTCTGGGGGACTTACTTGTCATCCTGGCACCAGTGTAAGGGATGTCTGATGTATTCCTGTCCTTCCTCTTCGGGACTTCCCCACCTCCTTGAAAATGTTCCTCATTTCACATGATCCCTTATGTCTCCTGCACTGGTATCTGCTAAAATACGACTTAAAAAAAATAGTATCCCTGTCATCTCTGGGCCCCACATTGCATCCTTGTTTTGAAAAGTTTATAATGTTTTTATTTTACTTATATAGCATTATTGAAATGACAAAATTATAGAAATAAAGGACAGGTGAGTGACTGTTTAGGGAGAGTGTTGAGGTAACAGGAGGGACTGTTGTCGGGTTGGAACTGTTCAGTGTCTTGATGGTGGTCATGATTACACAAACCTCCAACATGATAAAACTGAATAAACACACACACATGACTACAAGCAAAACTGAGGAAATCTGAGTAAGTGTGGTGGATCATATCAATGACAATATCCTGGCTCTTAATACACTGTTGGAGTTACCATGAGGAAACTGGGCAAAAAGTACAAGACATCACTCTGTGTTATTTATTACAACTACATGTGAATCTGTAATTTTCTCAATTTTCAAAAATGTATGACCTTAAATTCTTCAGTAGGTTTTAATCCACTTTGAGTTTATTTTTATATGTGAAAATACAAAGGTAATGAGTCCAATTTCATGCTTCTGCATATGGATATCCAATTTTTCTAACACTGTTTTTTGGAGAGATTGTCCTTTCCCTACTGTGTGTGTGTTCTTGGCAGTATGACAAAGATCAAATAACTGTAAATGCTTGGATCTACTTCTGGATTTCCTTTTCTGGTCATTGGTCTGTGTCTGTTTTTATGCTAGTGTCATGCTGTTTTAATTACTATAGCCTTGGAGTATATTTTGAAAGCAAGTAGTGTGCTTCCTCCAGCTTTGTTCTTCTTACTCAAATTGCTTCAGTTATTTGGGATCTTCTGTGGTTCCATATACATTTTAGAATTGTTTTTCTCTATTTCCATGAAAAGTGGCATTGAAATTTTGATGGGGATTGCATTGAATCTGTAGATCACTTTTCTCCTACAGGTTTGATTGATGGCAAGAGAAACTTGTTAAGCTTTCTTAATTTGACTCTTTACAACCAGTGTTGACTCTGCAGCTAAGGTCATCAGCATATGAGATGTGTCTACTGTCACAAAACAGAAAGCTATTCTAGCCTTGGAAATGGCCTAGTGTCTTGGAATCTGGAGATTGCCTCTCCTTGCCCTGTGAGGTTGTACAGTCCTGCCTTCCAGAGATCAAAAGACTCAAAGCTCACAATCAGGTCTGCCAGTGTTCAATGGCTCACAGCTTTGTTGATGTCACTGAAACATCTATAAAAACATCTGCTTAACTAGGTTGAAACAGCAACTTATGTTTCAGATAAAAGAGATTTCATGCCATGGAAAATTATGTTACAAAGATGTAACCTGCCACCAATAATTGCAGAAAGCAGAGTACAAAAAGAATTAGAAAGAGCTTTTAAAAGAATTTTTTCCTCTTCGGCAAGCAAAAGGTAGTACATCTAGCATTCTCTCAGAAATGAAGTCTGATGCCTGTAGGTAGCCACCAGGTTTAAAATTGAATTTTATTTGAGCCATAAAATTGCATTTACTACCTAAAATGTAAAAATGTAAATATTTCAGTGGGATCTAATTGATCCTATTTGACAAAATATGTTAGACTTTGATGCTGATAGAAGGGGAATTTTGAATACTAAACTAAGAAACATCAAACAGTCAACACATTAATGAAAGACCAGGTGTAGATCAAGGGAGAGAATCAGAATGAGAGACTGGTCTACTGTTTGCTTGGAATCTTTGCCTTCTTATTTTGTCTTTGTTTTGTTTTGTTTTCCTTTTTATCCTTCTTCTCTACCAACACTTCCTCTCCTCTTTCTTGTTTACTTTAAGATTCCTCGTTCATTCATTCATATCTCCCAACTTTTACTTGAGTGGTTCATTTCTGGACTTCAGACATATCTAAATTTTCTGTCAGACTTGAAGGAAGGACATGGAGGAGGGAAAATACAGAAATCTAAACCTATTTGCATTCAGGAATGAGAAGACCCATGGGAAGGAATATATACAAAGAATATTAATAATTTGGGCTCAACACCAAACCTTTGTCATCAGCAAGGAGAACGCTTAGTGTTTCTCATAAGCCATCTGTCTTGACTCATTGACGCATATCTCAGTTCTAGTTGTAAGTGTGTGCATGTGCATATGTGTCATTTTACATATGATTGTTTCCCTAAAATCTCTAAAATCAAGGCAGCACCATTTTGGTGTAACAAAACAAAACCCAAATAAGGAAGAGAAACTCTCTCTACCTCTTCTGAAGAGAGTTGGGTGTGACTGAGGGCTCTCCATGTGCTAAAGGCTCACATAATATGTTAGAGCCTTACAACATCCACAGGCAGGTAGCACACAGTGGCTGTGCCTTATAGGGGGCTGTGGATACCATATGCAGCTAGCAAAAATGCCTTCACATAGCTAGCAATAGTTAAAAGGGACATATGTCTGACAATTAAGTTCGTGAACTCATCCTAGAAAAAGTGCTGCATACCTCATTGCTGAATATCACTACAGTCACCTTTGAAGTTCTCCCCTTGGGAAGCTATGCACCGATGCCAGCCACTAGTTCACCCATCAAAACAATTTTGGGACTTTTTTCTGGAATGGCCATCAGAGCCATCATCATATTATCCTTGGTGTCCTGAATGTCATCAACATGTCTTCCTTTCAATACTTTATCTTTGGGTAAAGAAAAATGTCATTTAGGGGTCAAATCAGGTAAGTTAGGGAGGGTGTTCCAAAACAGTTATTTGTTAGAATGTTGCCAAGGTAAGCACACAGTGGCAAGTTCTCAAATTGAATCATCAGACTTCAACAAATAACGATGACAACTCTGATGGCCATTCCAGAAAAAGCATTCCAAAATCGCTTTGATGGGTGGACTAGGCGCTGGCATTGGTGCATAGCTTCCCAAGGGGAGTACTTCGAAGGTGACCATAGTGATATTCAGCAATGAGGTATGTTGCACTTTTTCTAGGATGGTTCACAAAACTAATTGTCAGACCTCATATTTTTGAAATCACAGGAGACACCCTGGAGATGTCCAGAAATGTACAGAAGAAATGTGAGCGATAGTGGAAATCACAAAATAGCAAGTAGTAAAAAATCCTGCAGATAGAAATAAAATAACAAGTAGACAATATATATATATAATTTCCTGTAATTAACGTAAGTACATTTTTTTCCTGTAAAGCTGGTGCATCTCAGGGAAATACATGTTTCATGTATATGCAATTACGTTCACTTAACAAAGAAAGTACTGAATTGGAATCAATGGACTGTGGTCTCTTCTCAGATCTTCCTGAGTAGACTCTATGTATGTCTCTTTTTTTTTTGAGTTGGAGTCTCACTCTGTCACCCATACTGGAGTGCAGTGGCCGCTCCCAGCCACCGCATCCTCGACCTGCTGGGCTCCAGTGATCTTTCCGCCTCTGCCTTCCAAGTAGCTGGAACTACAGGCGCGCGCTACCACACCCGGCTGATTTTTTTATTATTATTTGTGGAGAGATGAGGTCTCGCCAAGTTGCCCAGGCGGGTCTCCAACCTGCAGGCTCAGGCAATCCACTCACCTCAGCCTCCCAAAGCATGGGATTAGAGGCTGAGCCACCAAGCCCAGCTTGTATATCTTTTTATTCATTATATAGCTAGTAAAATAAAGCTTTCTCCTTCGACAGAAGTCTATGTTGGCATATAAGTGTGCTTGTAAATAAAAACTTCAAAGTATAATTCTTTTTTTGTTTTGTTTTGTTTTTTTGAGTTGGAGTCTCACTCTGTCGCCCAGACTGGAGTGCAGTGGCCGCTCCTGGCCACCACAGCCTCAACCTGCTGGGCTCCGGCGATCCTTCCGCTCAGTCTTCCAAGTAACTGGAACTACAGGAGCGCGCTACCACGCCCGGCTAATTTCTTTTTTGTTTATTGTAGAGATGAGGTCTTGCCTGTCCAGGCGGGTCTCGAACCCGCGGGCTCAGGCAATCCACTTACCTCAGCCTCCCAAAGTGCTGGGATTACAGGCTGAGCCACCGAGCCCGGCTCAAAGTATAATTCTATATGTACCATTGATTGACTGTTAGCAGTAAATTAGAAGCAGTATATAACATACTGTCAACTGCCCAATAGATGTGATTTTTTTTCCTCTGAGAAAATTATCTATAAAATATACTCCAGGGTAGAAAATAGAAGTTCTACATAAAAGTACATTCAGGTCATCCTTTCAATACCCACTAATTTGTTCCATGATTTTACCTAAGTACCTAATAAATTTCTTTTTCCTTAATGGAAATTCCCATGGCCACATTTGGCCATTATTTCCACACCTGAATTGCACTATTTTAATAACATTCTTTCAAACGTCAGTCCCTCTTTTGTTCTATTTCATGCCCTCTTGCTTATGAACGATTATATCCTTGAAGTCTTTTCTTTCATACACCTTTCCTACACTCCAAACTTTATCTGCATTAGTCATGTTCATCTTTCATTTCCTCTCAAGAATAAGTGCTGGCCTTATTTTTTTAGTCTCCAGAAGGAGCTGTGACCTAAAGATCTTTTATCATCATGGCTCTCTTTATTGATGCTTCGTTACCATTCCTGTCATGTAAGGTTCAGGAGCATACACAGAGTTCCAAGTGGGGTGACTTCCCAGTCCTTTGAAACGCCTTTTATAATGATATGTACTAGAAATCCATTAGCTCTTCTGGTGATTAAAATGCTGCCACTTTATTTTTGTTCCATCTCACCTATAAGTTTTGTGGCTAATATTGCTAATAATAGCAATATTCTGTTGCTAGTATAAGAATTGTTGTTTTCTTATAGATTAGATTTTTTCCCAGACTTTTGCTAGTTTTTTCTCTATTTAAAAAATATTTTTCTGCATAGTTACTAATGACATATAGCAAATGCAATGACAAATACATTTCCTTTAGAATGAAAAATCAATAGAATAATTATGCTCTCAAAAGACACTGTTCTCCTAATTAAGGCAACTTACATAAATCTTTTTTCACCAAAATGTCACTTAATGTTCTCTGCATGTTATATGAGACAAAGTTAAAAAAAAAAAAAGGCAATGAATGGATAAAGTAGTACAAAATTATCCCTGTTATTGGAAGAGGAACCCAAGAAACAATATTATTGATTATAGACTAGTAGAGTCTCCTCTTTATGAAGAGCATATGGTGTGAATGTTTCTGAAATATCATCCAGTATACTTGTATTGTCCAAAATATTTGAAAATGGAAGTATGTGACTTGAAAGTGTTCAGTGTACAAAAACACAAAACTCACAACTAAGAAATAACCTAAAAACTTAGAGAATCTGTAGTTGATTATAAACTTTTATTTTTGATACTTGATTGACTTCATTTTGGCTTTGCTTTTATTTCACAGTTCTGAGAATTAGGTAGTAAAAAATACCCACAAACAAACCAAAGTCCCAAACAACTGAACTAAGAAGTTACAGTAACCACGTAGCAGATGATCTTTTGCCTTAACATCTTAGAACACTGCCAATTTTGCTTTCTTTGTTTCACATTGCAAGAAAAATGACAATTAGCGAACTCTGAGATGTATATCTTTTTCCTTTCTCATCAATCACCCTGAAACTAACATGCTCAAAATTATTTATCATACCCACACGTTATGGCCAGTGTCCCAAAGCAAAAGAAAAATAAATCCCTGGGCACAGTCCTGGAAATACAATAGACCACTAGTACAGATAAAACAGGAACAAGTTAGCAAGGGTCAAAATAAATAATCCATCTCCATTTTCTTTCTTTTGTATAGATTTGTCTTTTACTCTTACTCTCCCCCTACCCACCAACTATGCTTACCTAAGAAAATTCCTGAAGATATATATCTCTCTTTTTAATGGAATCCACTTCTCCCATTACGGTGAACTCTCCTGAGAATTGAGGGAGGAGGGGCATATCTTACTCATATTTGCAAGCTCAGCATGTAGCAAAATTCTTGCTACATAACAGGTACTCAAAATGTTAAATGAATAAAATACAATTTGAACCTGCTTGCTATGATCAGAATGTTTATGGCCCCCAAAATTCTTATGTTAAAATCCTGTCCTCCAAGATGATGACCAGGACCCTCTGGGAGGTAATTCGGGTTTAAGCCTTTGTGAATAGGAATTGGTGCCCTCACATGCTAGGCCCAAGGGAGTTGGCTCACCCCTTATCACCACGTAAGGACACATTTAGAAGGTGTCTTTTGTGAACCAGGAAACAGGCCCTCACCAGACACTGAATTCACTGACAACTTCATCTTGGACTTCCTAGCCTCCAGAGTGGGAAAATGAAATTTCTATTGTTTATAAAGCTACCCAGCTCACAGTATTTTGTTATAGCAGCTCAAATGAACTAAGATAATATCATAGTCCACTTCTGAATCATGCTTACATATGACATCTCACTGACAAATAATTGTAACTCATTCCAAATACAGGTAATGAAGTCATCTCCCATGACTTCTTATTTCTCTCCTCAGAATTATCTATTATGTTTTAATCATTAAGACTTCTCTCACCTGTACAAACTCCAGAGAAACACGAGCTCAAGTGAAAAGTGTAGTGGTTAAGAGTGCTGACTCTGGAGTCAAACTGCCTGGCTTCCACTCCCTACTCCACCACCACTTACCAGCTGTTGACCTCAGGCCACCTAATTAATTATCCCACATCGCAGTTAATCCATCTGTTGTCACTACCACCTACTTCATCAAGTTTTATGGGTATTAAAAAAGATAATATTTATAAACCATTTAATATAGTGCCCAACACATGATAAAGATCATATAAATGTTTTTAAAAAGTTGTCCTCTAACAAAATCATGTCCTTTGAAGAAAAATGGATGCAGCTGGAGACCATCATTCTAAGTGAGCAAAAAAAACTGAATACCGCATGTTCTCACTCATAAGTGGGCACAAAACACTGGGCACACAAGCCCAAAGGCAGGAACGACAGATGCTGTGCACTGCTCAAGAGGGGGTGGGAAAGGGCCACCTACTGTGTACCATGTCCACTACTTAGATGAAGGGCCCACTAGAAACTGAAAAGTCACCTTTGTGCAATCTACGTATGTAGCAAATCCTCACATGTACCCCATAACTCTAAAATAAGTTTGAAAAATAAAATAAGTAAAAATAAAAAATTGAGCCAGGCATGGTGGCTCATGTCTGTAATCTCACCACTTTGGGAGGCGGAGGTGAGAGGACTGCCTGAGTCCATATAGAATTGCCTAAGTTCGAGACCAGCCTGGCAACTTGGTGAGACCTCATCTCTACAATAAATAAAAAAATTAGCCAGGTGTAGTGGCACGTGCCTGTGGTTCAAGCTTCTTGGAAGGCTGAGGTGGAAGGATCACCTGAGCCCAGCAAGTTGAGGCTGCAGTGGCCGTAAGCGTGCCACTGCACTCCAGTTGAGTAATACTCCAGAGTAATACTCCGACTCAAAAATCAAAATAATAATAAAAAGTTGTCTTCTAAGACACTGTCATCAGTTAGTCAACCTAAAAGAATTTACTGAGTATTTATCATTTTTAAAAAGTCATTAAGCCAGGCTCAGTGGCTCAGCCTGGAATCCCAGCACTTTGGGAGGCTGAGGTGAGTGGATTGCCTGAGCCCGTGGGTTTGAGACCCGACTGGGCAACTTGGCGAGACCTCATCTCTACAATAAATCAAAAATTAGCCGGGCATGGTAGCGCGCACCTGTAGTTCCAGCTACTTGGAAGGCTGAGGCGGAAGGATCGCTGGAGCCCAGCAGGTCAAGGCTTCAGTGGCCCAGAGAGGCCATTGCACTCCAGTCTGGGTGTCAGAGTGAGACTCCAACTCAAAAAAAATTAAATTAAATTAAAATAAAAAGTCAGCCGGGCTCGGTGGCTCAGCCTGTAATCCCGTGCCTTGGGAAGCTAAAATAAAATAAAATAAAATAAAAAGTCTTTATAAGAAACTTTAAAATATCTATTAAAATATTCTATGGTAGATGTAATATTTTAATTGGCAGAGCCTATCACAATCGAAGAATAATTGGCTACATGGTGGCAAGGATAACACATAAAAGTATACTTCCCTTCCATATCCTCCTCTCCCTATTCACACTCATCCAAAAAATTTAAAGTACTGTTTCCTCTTAAAATCTTAAGGGCAGGTTGTTTCTCTTCACCAAAGAGAAGAGGCGTTGGCTCTAGGCCACATGGATAACACAATATGCTGAAAAATCCTTCCAGACAAAACACCATGTGAGATAACTTACTGTAAAAATTCTATTGAATATGTAACTAAGAATCCAGAAGGTAAGGAAAATCCATAGAGGCCACAAAATGAAAAAGAATCGGGAGTACAGAGCAACAAATTAGTGCCATATGACTCCTGCCCTGAGGACATGTGCCAATCCCTAGAAGCTGAAACCTTAAAACATAAGGTTGCATTGGGTGACTTAGAAAGTGACTGCAAGATAGTAGTATTTGTTATGAAGCTACTGTGAATCGTTGTTTAATAATACTGCAGGGGTAGACAAATAGATCGATGAAATAGAAAAGAATGTCCAAAAATTTGCATACACATATATGAATATGTGCTATGTTACAGAGGTTACTACACATTGGGAGAAGTGTGATGTATTACAGAAGTTTTATTACAAATTGCAAATAAATGATCTGGGGCCATTGGATATCTTCATATAAAAAGTTTGCCTTCTGTCACAAACTAATGTCGCTTCCAAGAAAATTAAAGATCTACAAGAAAAGCTAACTATAATGCTCTTAGAAGATTATAGAGAAAGGCCTGTTCAAGAATTCAGGTAAAGAAAAGATATCATAAAATTTACAAAAACATAAAACAAAAATTACAAGCCTTAAAAGACACGCCTATAACTCCAGCACTTTGGGAGGCAGAGGCAAGAGTATTGCCTGAATCCAGGGGTTCCAGATCAGTCTGGGGAGCTTGGTGAGATCTCATCTCTACAAAAAATAAAAAAATTAACTAGGTGCTGTGGTGTGCACCTGTAGTTCCCACTACTTGGGAGGCTAAGATAGAAGGATTGCCTGAGCTCAGCAGGTCGAGGCTATGGTGGCCGTGATCATGCCACTGCACTCCAGACTGGGTGACAGAGTGAGACTTTGACTCAAAAAAAAAAAAAAAGACACCATGGAAAGAGTGAGATAGGACACAATACATATAATTGGCAAAGGGCTATTATAGAGAAGACATAAAGAATGCTACTAATTTATGTGGAAGAAATAAACTACCTAATAGGGAAAAAATGTCCTAAGAATATAAACACTTTTGAGAAGGAGAGTTTTTAAATTGTATATATTATGGGGTGCAAAGTGATGTTTTAATATATTTATACATGGTGGAACGATTAAATTAAGCTAATTAGCATAGCCATCACCTCACAGATTTATCATTTTTGTGGTGAGAACATGTAACATCAACTCTCTTAGCAATTTTCAAGTACACAACACATTATTATTAACTACAGTCATCATACTGTACATTAGATCTCCAGAATGCATTCATCCTGGCTAACTGAAACTATGTACCCTCTGACCAACATATTTTCAATTTCCCATCCCCTAATCCCTGGTAACTACCACCTATTCTTTACTTCTATGAGCTCAGCTTTTTTAGGTTCCAGTTATAAGTGAGATTATGCAGTATTTTTTTTCAGTGTCTGGCTTACTTCACTTAGCATAATGTCCTCAAGGTGAAAATAATGATCCTATTGACCCCTAAATTTATGAAAAAAGATCAACCTCACCAGTAGTCAGAGAAATACAAATTAAAGCATATTAAAATATCATTGCATATCTAACATGTCAAAAAATAATAGAAGCCAAACAATATAAAGTATTGATGAGGATGCCAAATTCTCATAGACTGCAGATGGGTGTATAAATTGCTAAAGTCATTTTGGAAAACAGTTTGACATTAGCTAAGAAAGTGATAATGAATGTACCTGGTTAAAGAGAAAATGGAATTTTACAAATCATGATTTATTCAAAAGAATATAGGAAAAGGGAAAAAATATTAAAAGAACAAATAAAAATGATAAAATAAGGTGGAATTAAAGTCAAATATGTCATAAATTACATTAAGCATAAAATTTAAATGTTCACATTTATTCATAAAGAAAGATTATTGTGTTGGATTTTCAAGAGTTCAGCTACATGCTCTTTACAAAACACATAATGATTAATTCAAAGATGCAAAACTTTCCATAATAAAAATCACACTTCAGATAAAAATCACTCAAAAGAAATTTGGTATAGCTTTATTAATATCAGACAAAAGTCAATTGTAAGGCAAAAAGAATTAGCAGGATTCACTACAAAATGATGCTTTCTTTATTTAAAGGGGATATCTAACACTTCCAAATGGGTGTCCTCCTAATAACATAGTTCCTATAGTAGAGAAGCTGGTCATTCACCAAACCATGGATTAGTTATTGGAGGCCATTTGTCTAGCTCTCACTAATGGATGTGAGTGGAACTTTTGTGTTTCATTTCCATGCCCAGGGGATGGTCCTACATATGTAAAATCATTTATTTAGTAATTCACATTTATTCAATTTTACAACAGTTATAACCCTCAAAGAGTTTCAGGATTCTGTAGAGACAGACATAGAGACAAGCAAGTGCAGTGCAACAATAAATTGCTATAATATATTGGAAGCATGTACAAGGTACATTGGGAACCAAGAGAAAGAAATGCTAAGTTTCTGTAGGGAAGTTAGGCATGACTTTCCATCCCAGAGGAACTGACAGTTCAGCTAATTAATGAAAACAGCTCAAGAGAAGAAACAGAGAGGCCAACACATTCAAAAATGTGAGGTGTGGCTGGTTTGGAGAAGAGCAAGTAATTGAGTATGACCAGGGCACATGGCCAGGAGAAGAGGACCTGACCTGGGGCAGTGGCAAAGAAGATGAAGAAAAGAGATTCTGTTCCAGCAGATTTGACAGAGCAAAGGGAGATGAGTGATTCACTGAGAAATAAGGAAGAAGGTGGCAGATAGGATGACTCACAGGTAGATTGTAGTGACATTATCTGAAAAGGAAATTACTAAGTCGTTGTGGTTGAATCTAAGAATGTTTTAACCAAGGATCATCTGTGTTCAAGGGGGGACTCAAAAAAAAACTTGGAATTTATTTATTAAAAAATTGTGTACTTATTCTTACATGTTTAGATTTCAGTCACCTTCAAAGTACTCCCTATTTGATGCAATACACCTATCGAGGCGCTTCTTCCACTGCCCAACACAGTTTTTGAACTCATTAACTTGGATGCCTTTTAGTGCTTCTGCTATTTTTTGTTTTACCTCTTCCACATTAGCAAAACACTTCCCTTTGAAGATTTTTTTTCACCTGAAAGAAAAAAATAAGGTGCTTGGAACAAGAAGGGGTGAATAGGCCGGACTCGGTGGTTCAGTCTGTAATCCCAGCAATTTGGGAGGTCGAGGCGAGTGGGCTGTCTGAGCCCGCAGGTTCAAGACTAGTCTGGGCAACTTGGCGAGACCTCTTCTCTACAATTAAAAAAAAAAAAAAAATTTGCTGGGCGTGGTAGCGCACGCTTATAGTTCCAGCTACCTGGAAGGCCAGTGGAAGGATCGCCAGAGTCCAGCAGGTCAACACTGGGGTGGCCATGAGTATGCCGCCGCTGCACTCCAGCCTGGGCAAAAGAGTGAGACTCAAAAATAAAAATAATAAGAAGGGGTGAATAGGAAGGGTGGGGCATGGGAGTCACGCGTTTTGGTCAAAAACTGCTGAGCACTCAGCACAGTGTGGCAGGTTGTTTATATAAATCACCCATTATGAAATGTGCAAACTCCTTGAAAGAATCTCAAATAATAAAAATAAAAATTCACTGAAGCCTAACACAACCTCCCACAACAATGCTAGCTGGTACACCGATGCGAATGGATTCCTAGAACACTTACCTAGCAGGAGTAGGCTGTACTATAAGGGGCCTGCCCTCCAAGAGATAATTCCATTTTGTCCCCCCTCCCCCCTTGTACTTGGTTGTTGGAGCAGTGGGTTTACGTAAACCTGGAGAATGTCTAAATTAAGAAATAAGAGCACCAAGGATGGCCTGGTTTTACCCCAGGTGCTGAGTAGGAGACTGGTGCTAAGTAGGAGAATTAATGATGCAAGTCAGAAGGTAACTAAAATCCATGCCATTTGTAAAATGTCTCACCAGTAAATGAGTGAGCAGTGTGGAGTGGCAAAGCATTTCTAAATCTTTGCTACCAGATTCTCTTGGGGCATGTAAATTTTTTTCTAATAGAATTACAATCTGTGCCAAGAAAAAAGAAAATTTATTTTGTGTTTAATTATTTTTATTTAAGACTCAGTAGAGCAGATCTATTATATGCAAAATATTGATCTGTGTGTGGGCTTAGTCCTTCATGGAACCTTCCAAATGAAACCTGGAAAATGTCCAGGGTGTGTTCCCTCTGCTTCTCAGCCTCGTGTTCTTCCCTCAGCATAAAAGTTCCAGATCTATTTTCCATGGAGGGAGAAAAAGAAGAACTAGCCTATGCGGACTTTCAAGCTACAGCTCTGCCATCAGAGCAAGTTTGAGTTCACACGGTAGGAATTGCCTGGCTCGATACACCTGTGTATATAATAAATTCTGGCCTGAAGGTTTCTCCCATCAGAAGAAGATTTATATATATTGTATGAAAACTGGAATGGTTAAATCTGCATGGCAAATAGTATATGTTCATGTTTACTTTTGCCTTCCCAAGGCTATTTTTTTTGAGAAAGAGGGAGGACAGAATACTATGTTCTTTAATAGACTAAAAACCACTAATGAAGATGGAAGAAAGCACCTGCAAGTTCTTCTTTGGGATCAAATATCCTGCTAAACTACCTAGTTATTTGTTGATATGCAAAGACAATCATGAAGAAGTAGAGATTAGCTATGGATTATGTAAAACTATAATCAAAGGTAAAAATGTTTTTGTGGAATACAGACCTGCCCAGACAAGGTGATTTGAGGGATACATTAAGGCACACTTGTCTGCATCCTGGTTAGTTGAAATTCCCTGCTTAGAGGCCCTATTGAAGTATTATTGTAGAAGTCCCTTGCAATGGGTCTTCTCATGCAACCCTTCAAATTCACTGTCCAGTTTCTCCTCCCTGTTCCGGGCTCTAAGAATTTGATCTCTAGGCACTCCATCCTCAGGCCCCCTTGCCTTCTGGCTTCTGGTTGAGATCTCCCAATGGGAAGCAACACCAGGAAACCAGAAAGACAAGAAAAAGAAAATCAAAATATTTACTCTACCCATCCCCTTCACACACACACTCTCTCTCTACCGCCACCCACAGCAGTAAATTCCAAGTTTTTTTTTGAGTCCCCCCTTGAACACAGATGATCCTCGGTTAAAACATTCTTAGATTCAACCACAACGACTTAGTAATTTCCTTTTCAGATAATGTCCAGCAGCAGGCTGGAGCCTCAGGTGTGTCGTAGCTTCATTCTTCTATGGAGGAACCCCTGAAAAAAAAACCAGAATTATATTTTGGAGGGCAGGTCCCTTGTAGTGCAGCTTCCCCCACTGGGTAAGTGTTCTAGGAACCCATCTGCATCAGTGCACAAGCTAGTGTTGTTATCTACATTCGGCTTCAGAGAATTCTTTTTTTTTTTTTTTTTTTTAAGTTTCTTTCAAAACATTTGCCCATTTCATGATGGGTGATATAAGAGTGCACCTGCCCACAGAGCACTAAGTGTTCAGCAGTTTTTGACCAAAAACAGCATGCCCCACCCTCCCTATTCATCCAATCTTGCCCCAAGAAACTTTTTTGTTTGTTTGTTTCTCTGGATGAAAAAGTCCTCAATGGGAAATGTTTTGCTGATGTGGAAGAGGTGAAAGAAAAAAAATGCCATCAAAATTGACGAGTTCAAAAACCATTTTGAGAGGAAAAAGCATCTCTATAGGTGTATTACATCAAATGGAGAGTACTTTGAAGGTGACTGTAGATTAAATGTGTAAGAATAAATACACAATTTCTTATAAATAAATTCTGGATTTTTGGGGTCCCCTCATGTTTATATCCACAGCTCCTTAGTGAAGGCTTCTACTCCATGGCAGGGAGGGTGATAGTTTCTCACTTTGGAGGGTCGCAGGGTGGCTCCCTACCACTTGCTGGCGTCCTGGGCTCTTCCTTTGGGGCCTTCGTTGAATAGTCCCTTCCCTAAACTCTCTTTAGTGGTCCCTCCAAGTATGTCTTCTGTCTCCTGCTCAAATCATGGCCGACAAAACCTGTAGGAAAATGTGCTGTATCTATCTAAGAGAGGAGGAACAGAATGAAACAAGGTGGAGCCAGGTTCTCCCATCAAATTCAAATCTCTTATTAATACATGGAAGTGGGCTTGTTTCTCGACCAGCCAGCGTACAGTAAGAACTCAAAGTTCTGACTCCAAGCAGATGAGACCTAGACGAGGCATGTTCTGATGAGCGTGCAAGTAGAAATTAGGTGAGGCCCACAACGGAGCAGCTGGGGACAGAGGGCACAGCTGCTGCTGGGCAAGGGCACTTTCCAAAAGAGAATGAGGAGATAGAAGAACCATCTATTCTGACTCCTAAGGATGCCAGAGAGAGGAATTAAAACACCTTTTTGCAGTTTTGCCTGGGGCTAACTTGACTTATACCCCTGATGTTTTAACTCAATACCTAATGACATCATTAAGAAAAATTGCTATTTTTCATTATTATTTTTTAATTTTTCTTAAAATAAAAGCTTATTCCTTTTTCCTATTTTTATTCAATGTATTTCATAAGACCCAAAGAAGATCCATTTTCTCTCAGTGAGAGTTTCCAAGATTCATAAACAGGCACACAAGAATAAGCTGATGTACAGGAATACATCACTGGTTATCCTTATCTAGTGGATTGCCTTTCAACTTGCAATTTATGCCATCTAGTGGCAAAATTTGGTCTTACAACTTGCCAATACCAACAAGTATGATTTCAAATCTGGAAAAAGACAACTTGATATTCTTGGTTTCCTATTTAAATTAATCATTCCAATGAAATTTTTCACATGATACCATCATGTGGGGAAAAAAATCTTCCACAAAATGATACTGGATGAAGACTTTTTCTTTTAAAAAAATAATTAGAGACAATTAAAATAAATATTAAAATAAAAACATGTGGTCTTAGGACTCTGTCTCCCTCCTTTCTTCTCTCAAGGCAAGACTAAAAGCCATTCAAGTAAATAGAAAGCATGTTTGTTACAGCTCCACTACAAAGTGGGCCAAAGATATGACTAGACACTTCTCAAAAGAAGTCATATGAGCAGGCAACAGATACATGAAAAAATGCTCAGTCTCACTAGTCATCAAAGAAATGCAAATTAAAACCACACTGAGGTACCACCTAACTCCAGTCAGGAGGGCCATCATCAATAACTCAAAAAACAACAGATGCTAGAGTGGGTGTGGGGGAAAAGGAACACTTCTACACTATTGGTGGGAGTGTAAACTAGTACAACCTCTGTGGAAAACAGTGTGACCATTCCTAAAAGATCTAAAAATCAACCTCCCATATGACCCGCAATTCTCCTGCTGGGAATATACCCAGAGGAATTCAAATCACTCTATGTAAAAGATACTTGCACATGCATGTTTATTGCAGCATTATTCATAATAGCAAAAACATGGAACCAACCATGATGCCCATCAAAAGAGGACTGGATTTTTTTTTAATGTGGTACACATACACAATGGAATATTACACAGCCATAAAAAGGACAAAATTATGAACTTCGCAGCAACTTTAGATGAACTTGAGTCTATAATACTGAGTGATCTATCGCAGAAACAAAGAACTGAGTACCGCATGTTTTCACTCATAAGTGTACCTTAAACAATTATCATAATACTATAAGAAAGGAATTGGCAGTAGTGGGAAACTGCCAGGGGAGGAGGGATGGGATTGGCAGTAGTGGGAAGCTGCCAGGGGATGGAGGGGCACACCTCATCAACAAGGGTACTGCATAAAGAGTATTTGTATACCTAACCCTGAATTGTATCCCACATCTTCAAAATAAAAAATTTTTTTAAAGAGAGAAAGCACATTTGTTTGACAATTAGCAATAAGAATGTCTGTGACCTACTATCACAGTGTTATAATAGTTAAGAATTCTACAGTTTTCCAGTCAAGCTGCTATTTTCTTCTCATGTCATATGCTACAAAAATATTTTAAATCTGATTTTTTAATTCACAGATAGAAAGTAAAAGCAATAACCCACTTTTTATTTTCCCATACACAATAGTCTTTCAAATTCAACAAATATTTATTTTGTGCAAGGAACTGTTCTAGGTGTTGAATTACTTGGAGGAAAAAAACAGACAAAATCTTTGCCTTAAGTTAGTAATTGCATTTTGAACACTCATAGAATTATAGACTCAGGTAATTGGGACGATAACATAGAGATTAGCTAATCAACCTAATTATTTCATTTGTAATTTATCACTTACAAAGAGAAAAACAGAATTGCGACTGGTAGAAACAGAAATGCACAAAAACCTGTCTGTGAACATTCACAATATCTTGGATTATATTTCCAATGAGATCTGGTATTTGTTATACAGAAGAAAAAAAAACCAAGTATAGACCCCAAGCCACTGTTTTTACAGTTCCCATCTTCTACTTGAACTGGTCCCATAGGTATTAGACTCCTGCCTGCCACCATTCTATAAGCTTCCTGGTAAATCTGCAAGCTTTCTTAGTCTGTTTCTGGCACAAGGGTCTCGTATTGAAAACCAACCTATTTGACCAGGGTTCTGATGCCCCTTCCAGTTCCTGTGCTCCCTTCCTCCCCCACCAAAGTCAGATAATGCTTGGTAGCTGCCTTAGATGTGCTTTCTGTTGAAACTAGAAGGAAGTTCTGGAACTCCACCTGAATCTGAGTAATACCCATCTACTCAGCTATTGAGTTAATTTGCCAAATTCTGGTAGTGATACTTTACAAGCCACGTATAAGTGTGACATTCTCTTTGGACATTGTGCTTTTGGTTTCTCTCATCAGGATCAGCCACTGTATTTAAAGTAGTAGTTCTAGCTCTATTTAATTTTCCAGTGACTTTTCAGTTTATTTAGGCTCATCCTTATTATAAGATTTACAAAGGACCAGCATATAGATAACAATAGAAGCTACAAAAGTGCATGACAGCCTGGACAATAGCAACCAGATGATACAACTGGTTTGAGATCCAAGAACACCTACAAGGAGCAGGAAGAGAAGACACTCAGTATCACTTTGGGGGCCCAATCTTCTTCCATTCTCAAGTCATGTGATTCACAGAGAGACATAACCCAAATCACAACTCCAGGAGTGAGTATGAGACCTGGGACTGATCATTCCAAATCCTCCCTTCTTTTGACCATAGTGATTGATTCAGGGATGATTCCAGAACCCAAGCTAGGTCATTTACTATCAGTAAACATCTAAAAAATTATCAGAAACATCTGATGTCTATAAAGTTGTCAGAGAAAGGGTATTATTGCCTTTTCCCCAGGTTGTTAGTTATAACAAGCTAAGAGCAGTCAAAGGTCAACTTTGCAATTACCTGAGGCCCACAGAATGGAGGAATACAGAGCAGAGAGAGTCTGATAACAGCATTGGCACCCATAATGAGGCCCACTCCTACACTCTGTGATCACTTAGGTTGGTCTGAATTAGGTTTTGATCACTAACACCTGAGCACAGGACCTTGAGTAGCTCCCATATTTTTGGCTATATGTAAAAACAAGAGCCAGTGAAATAAATTACAAAAGCTGGCCAAATAATTATGAAGAGAAACAAGAAGCTAAAGAAAGAGGGTTATAAAAATGAGATGATGGTGTAAAATGGATCAACAAAATCATGTCAAAGAAAGTTCATGAGGTATGGAGATGAAAAAGAAATTATTGGATTTGATCATTAGAAGGTACCTGCTGAGAGAAAAGAGTTTCAGATGTAAAAAAACGATATTAAGAATAAGCAGCAGTGGGGCATGGTGGCTCACACCTGCAATCCCAGCACTCTGGGAGGCCGAGGTGGAAATATTGCTTGAGCTTAGGAGCTAGAGACTATCCTAGGCATAATAGCGAGACCTTGTCTCTACAGAATTTACAAAATAAGCTGAGCATGGTGGCACGCACCTGTAGACCCAGCTACTCAGGAGGCCAAGGAAGAAGGATTGCCTGAATCCAGGAGGTTAAGGCTAAGGTGAACCATGATCGTGCCACTGCACTCCAGCCTGGGTGACAGAGCTAGACTCCAACTCGAAGAAGGAGCAGGAGAAGGAGAAGGAGAAGAAAATGGAAATGTAGAAACAGCAAACTTTTACTTCTTCAAAAAATCGGGCTGTAATAAGCATAAGAGAAAGAGAGGCAAGAGTTGGCAAGAGGATGAGTAGGAAATATGTTTGAACTCTGGGAGGAGTTGTGGAAGTTAGATGGTAGGAAAGAGGGTTAAAAGGATTAAGAAAGCTTAGAATTGGAAAAAGGTTTGGAACCCTCTTTCTCTGCTATAAGAGAAGATAGTTTTAAGTAAGAATAAAATACAATTTGAAGTTAAAAAAAAATAGAGAACATGAGGAAATTCATACCTAAAGAGCCTACATTTTTAGTGGATAAGTGAGAAAATATTCTACTAAGATGCATGTTGAATGAACTAAGGAGTCCATGAATATGTAAAGGTTTGAAGCATTGATCATGGGGAACAAAAGAGGGAGTCACCAGAGGTTACTAAAAGAATACTATAATTGCACATGCCATTAAATTCGAAAGAAATATTCTAATGAACCAAAACTCATCAGTGCAAAATCTAATTTCTTGATATAAGAATAAAGAGAGACTAGATTGTTGGAGACATTAAATGGTTGAGCATAATAACCTGGGAAGAATCAACATTCAAACAACAATTAGCACAAATTCACTCATATTCATTCACTCATTCAACAAGTTGTTATAAAAAGCATACTATGTCCTAAGTACTGTTTTAGCCAACTGGGGATTCAGCAGAAAATAAACTATAAGCATCCCTGCTCTCAGAATATGTATATTCTAGTACAGGAAGCAAATAATAAACACATGAGCAAGTAATATGTAATGTGATGTCAGTAGTGAGCGTGCTAGGGGTCTATCACAAAAACTAAATCAGGTTTACATGATAAAAAGTGACGGGAGGGGATGCTCTTTAAAAAAGGTTGTCAGGGAAATTTTCCCCAAGATAACAAACAGCCAAACTCCCAAAATAGATAGATAAGATAGAAAGCCATGAGAAGGTCCAGGAAATGAGTATTTTAGACAGAATAAACAGCAAATACAAAAGTCCAAAAATAGGAATGAGCTTTGTGTGTTTGAGAAGTAGCTAGATTTTTTTTTTTTTTTTTGAGTCGGAGTCTCTGTCACCCAGGCTGGAATGCAGTGACACACTCATGGCCACCGCAGCCTTGACCTGCTGGGTTCAGGCGATCCTTCCATTTCAGTCTTCCAAGTAGCTGGAACTACCAGAGTGCGCCATCATGCCTGGCTAATTTTTTTATTTATGCAGAGACAAAGTCTCGCCATGTTGCCCAGGACGGTTTTGAATTCCTGGGCTCAAGCGATCCTCTCGCCTCAGTCTCCCAAAGTTCTGGGATTAAAGGTGTGATCCATCACCCCCAGAAAGAAGTAGCTAGATTTTTTAAGATAAATTTGATTGTGTATATTTAAGTCTACAACATAGTATTGTGAGATATATAGAGATAGAAAAAGATTAGTATAGAGAAGCAAATTAACATATTCTCTAGAAAGTTATGTGGCTGGGTCAATTTGAAAGTGAAAAACAGTAACAGTAAAGGAGATTGAAAAGGGATCCAAGTCATGAAGAACCTTCTAGGTGAGAAGTGTGACTTTCACTCTCTGAACTCTCTGCAGGGTTCTGACCAGGAAAATGACTTGATAACAGTGTATGAGTAAAAAGGATTGTGCTGTTGTGCATATGTGGAAAACCAGGTTAGTATATGGAATATCTGTATGTTCTCTGCAATTTTTTTGTGAGCCTAAAACTGCTCTTTCAAAAAGCCTATTTTTTAAAAACTATTTGCATAATGTACAAAGTAAAATAAAGACAGAAATGATATCGTTAAAAAAAAATGTGGAGCAAGGACACCAGCTAGGAAGTGGCTGCAAAAATTAATGCAGAGATGGAGATTTACTGTACTAGTGTGAGCCCAGGGGAGGAGTAGTATTGGAAGATATGTTATTCTCATATAGATGATATTTAAAACTGTGAGACTGGTCAAGAAAATGTAAATAGAGAAGACAAGAGGTCTAATAATTGAGTTTGGGGTATGCCATCACCTGAAAAAGAGCTCTGTAAGAAAAAACCAGCTAAAGAGTAACAAAAGATTAAACAATAGAAACAGAGAGAGAGAGAGAACACCAAGGGAATTCAAAGAGCTGTGAGCCTTTCACTTCCAATTACTAAGTCTCCAAAGAAAACTAGCATCTGACGTTCTACGTTATTTTAATCATATTACCACTGACAGAAAATCATTGGGAGCTTGTCTATGACAACAGCTATAAAAGTTCAAATACATTATATGACAGGAACTGATGTATAATTGAGTTATTTCAATTATGCCATTAAACACAGTTCTTTGCAGTTTCTTCTTTGCATTTGTTTCAAAAGTCCTCTTTTATACTTCCAACTACTTAAACATCACAGTAATTGACAGGTATTTATTATACATCATTATCACTGACGTGAAAACTTAAATCCTTTGCCCTTAGAAATGATTCACTCTCCAAAATTATTTCATGTTATAAATACATAAATAATAGAATTTTTTATTTATAAACTTTCATTGATTCTTAGAATAAAGCAAGATTACATATTTTCTTACTTTCAACTTGATAGGTAATTTTTAAAAATATCTATTTGCCTGTGTATTGGTCAATCCAGGCTGACAATGAAACACAAAATATTATGTACCAGGTGGCTTAAACAACAGAAATTTATTTCTCACAATTCTGGAGGCTGGGAAGTCCCAAATCAAGGTACCAGCCAATCTGGTTCCTGAGGAGGGCTCTCATCCTGGCTTGCAAACAACTGTCTCTTGCTATGTCCTCACATGGCAGAGAGATAGAGTGGGCTTTCTGGTGTCATCTCTTATCATTTCTATTAAATCAGAGGTCCATTCTTATGATCTCATTTAACCTTAATTACTGCCTTATTCCAAATACAGTCCTATTGTCTGTCAGTCTCTTCAATATATAAGTTTTAGGAGGACAAAATTCAGTCCCTAATATCCCATTAATTGTTATATAAAGTATGCAAGTTGTGTACACATGTAGTGCTTTGGATACATGGTACAAAAGGACTATAAATCCTGGAGCTGAGAATTTAAATCTGCTGATGCAGACACCAACAGAATTTATAATGCAATCACCGGTGCTCTAATCCAGGACAGTAATTTTAATGTAATAAAGAATTGAAAATGCACCTGCTTGACTCATTAGAAAATGGAGTAACTACCATAAGTAATAAGAAGAACACAGATAACGAACACAAGTAAATAAGCAAAAAAAAGCTTCATTTTATTCAGTATTTTTGTATCATTTCCCTTCTGCACTCTACTTCTCTTGGATGAAAATAACTATCCTTTTCATTAAAACTGTAAAAAATAAACATTTAGAAAGAATGCTTATTTCACAGTTATATTTTGAGCTTTCTTTGATTAGCCCACTAGATTTTCAATAAACAACAAATCGGCAGGTGTGAAGAATAGGAAATCCACTGGACTGTTCTTGAGAGCAAGAATGAGTCTCTTTACCATTGTTACATTTCCCAGTCTAGCACCATGCCTGATATACAGGTGGTAGGCATTATCTAACGATCTATCTGTCTATCTATCTGCACACACACACATCTTCATAAATATATAAGTGTGCTTATTTAGCAGATCAATTAAGGAATGAAAGAATTAGAGATACTGGTAACTGACTCGCTGATTATCAACTAATTAGACAATCCACCTCTGGTGTTCATCATTCAACTATAGTGTGACGTCACAATTGTGTAACACATTTTTAAGGGTTATATCCATTGGTTCTTGTTTGATTCTATATGATTATCTTTTTATTTTTATTATAAGAGATTTCAGAGGAGAATAATAGAAAAATATATTAGATATGAATTATTAAGGTATTTTCTCACAGTTTCTCTTTTATGTCACAACAAAATTATACCTAATTTATTAGGTGCCTTGGGTTTGTCCCTAAACTCTTTTCATAAAAACAATGACAACTGTTAACACTAATGCTATCACTTATTTAAAAAAAATTGTTGTCATGTGAAATTAAAGCAATATATAAACTTATGAGACAACTTTCTAAAATAAAATTTCAAGCAAATTCTACTGCCATGTAATAATAGAAACATGTTTTCTATAATATCTGCACATCACAATTAAAATACTCTGAATATCACATAAGAATAAACAGAAAATTGTTCATATGAGCTGTTCATATTGCTATCAAGTGAAAACCTGGATGATTACAATCTTTGTAAACTGATCACTGGAAGTAACTACCATTTACATTCTAAAACACACAGGTTATGACAGTATTCATGATAGCATAACTTATAGCAACATAAGCAGTTTCACAGGGCTAG
>NW_007250690.1:321202-362450 GCF_000164805.1 Carlito syrichta
AATGCTTATTTCACAGTTATATTTTGAGCTTTCTTTTGATTAGCCCCACTAGATTTTCAATAAACAACAAATCGGCAGGTGTGAAGAATAGGAAATCCACTGGACTGTTCTTGAGAGCAAGAATGAGTCTCTTTACCATTGTTACATTTCCCAGTCTAGCACCATGCCTGATATACAGGTGGTAGGCATTATCTAACGATCTATCTGTCTATCTATCTGCACACACACACATCTTCATAAATATATAAGTGTGCTTATTTAGCAGATCAATTAAGGAATGAAAGAATTAGAGATACTGGTAACTGACTCGCTGATTATCAACTAATTAGACAATCCACCTCTGGTGTTCATCATTCAACTATAGTGTGACATCACAATTGTGTAACACATTTTTAAGGGTTATATCCATTGGTTCTTGTTTGATTCTATATGATTATCTTTTTATTTTGTTTTAAAATGTGCCCATTAAATGCCAAAGATGAAGAACAGTGTGGTCTGGGGTTAATAACATGATGGAAGGTTATTTGCAATCTCTGGCAGAGGTTCTCAGTGGTTCAGAATGAAATATCCGGTGTTCCCAGAAATCTGATAGCATCACAAGAAC
Source organism: Carlito syrichta (assembly GCF_000164805.1). NCBI lineage: Eukaryota > Metazoa > Chordata > Mammalia > Primates > Tarsiidae > Carlito > Carlito syrichta. Next base: position 321,807 of record NW_007250690.1, read on the forward strand.
TGAGGCAGTGATTCTGTGACATTCAAGCCTTACTGACCTGGGTCCTTCGATGCCAATATGCCTCATAATGCTTTATTAAGCCAGGATGTTCAAAGAGAAGTAGACTATTCTCCACCCAGGGGTCCATGGAAAATAAGTTCTGTGTCAAATAAGTCTGGTAAGCATAAGCTTGTCTCCCTTGAAGGTTTACAATGCCCATTAGCATATTAAAGACTCTAAGAAATCCCAAATTAATTATTACACTTTGTTAACCCTTGTACTACCTGTGCTTTAGATTATCTGTTGGCAGCACAGCACTATCCCTTCTTCTCCTGTATAATAGAGGCTGAAGCCAGAGAACAACGCTTCTGAGAATCCCTTGCCAGTGTGATTGTGAGTTATAATCTACCCGTGAGAGACATTCACATGAGATTTAGAAGGCAGAAGAGAGACAGAGCAACTGTTTTGCTCCTTTACAGCTGTGATCAGACCCATAAGCATCAAAAAGTATGAGTCCCTAAGAGTTTTGCTGCAAATCATCCACTTCTGTTTAAAGAGCTCTTCCAGTAGTTAAAAGAGACATAACAATAATCACGATGTAAAACATTTACTATTCTGAAAGTTGATTATACAAAATGGGTCCTTCTTGTCACTACCCAACTACAGGGAGAAAAAGCACTCAGGGCCCATAGCACCTGCTCAAGAAATGAATTTCCCACAAGCCTAGCTTCTGAAACAGCCTGCTGCAACCTTAAGCCTAATTTTACTTGGTAGTTGCCAAGACTACCGGCCATGACTCTAAGATTAGTTTTGCCTACTATTGTCACTCTCCAATTAAAGCTTGCCAGCTCCCAAATCCTTACCTAGTGCTGATAAGCTTTCTTTCAAAACAATATTTAATATGTCTCTTTCTAATAAAACCCCAATCTTTTCTTTCTTCTACAGACATACCCAAGATCACCCCAGCCAAGTGTATGCTGTGAACTGCAATCCTTTCTTCCCAAAATAGAATGTCAAACTTAGAGATTTGTCCCTATATTTTATTATGACTTTAACACTATGTGCCCTCATTTGCTAAAGGTTTTACATGTGTTAACTCATTTAACCTTCATAAAAACCCTCGGACATAGCGACTATTATCCAGGTGCTATTTATTGGTATTTACTATGTTAGAAATTAAGACTGAGAAATGTATAAAGTTTTAATTTTAAATGTTTTAGTTAAAAAATGATAAACCTTCCACATATTGACACAAATTATATATATATATATATATACATATATATATATATATATATTTTTTTTTTTTTTTAGTTGGAGTCTCACTGTCGCCCTGGTTGGAGTACAAATTAAATATTTTTTATAAAAAATTGTATTTCTAAAACAAAATAAATGTAATGAAAAGAGTTTTATTGTTTTACATGTTTGCAAATTTCAATAATGAATGACTTAGTAAAAGTGAGCTGTATCCAATCTTCTGCCTTCAATCTATTGCAATATTCTGCTTTGGCTGAAGTACATGAAGAAAACGCAGATCGTTTAGATACATAGTTGAAAAAGAAGTCTTTTAATAGCCTTTTCAGACAATTGTAGATATAACTGGTCCTCCAATAACATCATGTCACTCAACATCATTTCATTACAATATTGAAAAGAAAAAAAAATGGGTTCCAGTGCGGGCCACTGTCTGTGGAGTTTGCACAGTCTCCCCATGAATACATGGGTTTCCTCCAGGTGTTCTGGTTTCCTCCCACACCTTAAAGATGTACAAGATGTATACTTAGACAATTTGGTGTGTCTACATGGTCCTCATCTGAGTAACTGTTTTTGTGTGCTTGTGCACTGTGTGGTGGGAATGGCTCCTGTCCCAGGAGAGGTTCCCACCTTGTGCCCAGAACTGCCAAAATGAGCTATGGCCACCATCCACCCTCAACTGGAATAAGTGGGTTGGCAGATGAATCAATACAAACTATTATAAAATGAAAATTAATAAGGCAGATGATAATTCTACAGTTGCACAATTAAGAATGTGGTACAAAAGCATTCAGGGAGCCACCATATTTGTCACTGTTTTTGAACTGTGTGGTGGGAAGAGATGTTCCTGACAATATTCACTGCATAAATTTTTGTTCCTTGATTTAACCCATTACCACTGGGATTGTCATCACTCACTGATTCACCAGAAATTGGGTCAATAATTATCTTTTTAAATTAATTCTTCTTAAGTATACATATAGCTCACATTAATTTCAACGTTTAATATTAGAAGTGTTTTAGGTCTTCATTTAGAAATTTGATGGGTTTTGCAATTATGTGCTGTAGGAATTTCACTCTTGTTTATATCAATTAGCCCTTGGTAAAATTTAATGTTGTTATACATAATTTTACTTAAAGTTGCAATTTAGAAGAACCTATTAATGGTGTTAAGTGAGGACTCACTTTTCTCTTCCTTAATGCTATCAGCAAAACTTGATTAGTGGTAGTTTCCTAAAGGTTAATTGCAAGGTAGAATCTGAAACTACATCAGTGAATTTTTTTAACTTGAATACATTAGCTTTGTCTTGAACTTTAGATGGATATTTTTTACACATGCATTGTTTTATAAAAACATGAATTAGCCATTTGCAAAGTATTAATTCAATGTCATACAGATCTTCCAGATGTTGACAAATTTTATTCCACAAAAAAAAATCACTTTTGTTATTATAACATCACTATTAAACTCATCTGAAATATCTCTGTTGGGAAGCACTCAGCCTTGCAGTAAAAGATAAAAGTTTTCCAAAATTCTAATTTTCACCCAAAATGCCAAATTTTATCATTCACCACAAACACTGTCAATTGTTTTTCTTGAAATGAAAGGGTCACTTTGTACTTGAGAACAGGCCTGCCGATTACCTAATCTGAAGGACCATCGTTTCCCTGTCTCACAAGTAAAAATGATATCTCATTTTTAAGGGGGTAGGGGTAAGTCAGCCAGCTTACCTCAGAACAAATGCATTTCCTTAAGAAAGTCATTATATTTCAGTATGCAGGAGAGAGTTTTATGCTTATTTTGTCATATTTGTCACAATTAACATTAAAAAATGTGCATTCAAGGGTTGAGATGTAATCAAATAAACATTTTACCACTTCCTCAAGAACATTCATAAGGGAAACACACCTTTTTATTGCAAGTGTTTGGTGATGAGGAATCTTAGGACTGCTACCCCTGTTTTATCCCGCTGCCTTGATTCAGATGAAGATGCTAGCAGTTTTTTACCCACCATTATGTTGTGTTTTCCGTACGAATGTCAACATAGTGTAAAAGGTAAATAACACCTTAGTATTATTACGAAAATAGTTTTGACCTCAGGGCTCCCTAAAAAATCTTGAGGATGCCAGAGGATCTGGGGGCCACACTTTGAGAACCACTGTTGTAATACTATATGTTTGTATGTTGCTATTCAATTATTTCAAAACCATTTCTTTCCTCCTGGTTGATCTCCATCACCTATGGCACAGAACTCAAGCTTCTTCGCCAGTTTTTAAAGGATGTATCATACTCTAGTACGAATCTGTCTTTCCAATGTTGTCTCCCAGAATTTCTCTACAGTCTTCGAATGCTACTCTACAGTTCAGCCAGTCAAAATTTCCACTTTCCCCTAGCTCTCACACTGCACACACTATTTGCTTGTGTGGAGTGTCCCAACTCTTTCTCACTGGCATAAAATCACAACCAGCTGAGATTCATCATTATCAATCATGCCCTCTCTAATCACTCCTGTCCACAATAACTTGTCCATCTTGTATATTCAGCATTTATTGTCTAAATCATTTATTTAGCACTTCCTACACTACCTTTGTTGAAGATATCCTTTGTAATAACTTTTATGGACTGATGCCTTGTCTCCCCAGTTCCATAAGAGCTGAGACCGTGTGTTACAAATATTTGTACACAGCACAATGGGAGAGACTTAGGGCCAAAAATAGTTTTGATTGAAGAGTTGTGGTCGTCTCAGATAGTTAGACTGATAAAAGCCAACCCCAACAGTCTTTGGTAAATAACTTTTTATCTAATTAGTGATGAATATCTTTTATAGAACATCAAATGGAAAGAAAAGTGGACTATACATTGCAGTCACAATTATTTACACTCCTTTAATATAGTTCTTAGGATGACACTATTTGACACAAACACTTCTTAAGGACAATAATCTGAACAAAGAACATGCATAGAATATTTTATGGCTATTCTTCTTGTTAATAATTCCTGCAGTCCAAGTGCAGTGAGTACTGGATCTCTTAATTGGAGATATTTTTACTAACCAGATGTCTAAAGATTGTACTGCTTATGGGCATATTCTGACAGCTTCAACTCTCTCTGAGGGTTTATCATAGAAGAAATAAACAAAAGGACACTCCAACCATTGTGAGTGCTGGAAACGTTTTCTCCTTTTGTAGGCAACAAGATTGCATCTCATATTCAGCAAATACAGTACTATCTAGAAGCCTTGAATTTCACAATACTTTGAGGTTCTCATCAAGGCTACCAGACTGCACAAAAGTGTACTGCTAGTCATCAAAAAATGTTTCTATTAACCTAGTCTTTTTAAATGGGCAATTTGGGGAGATAAACATTTCCAGGCTGATTTCAATTTTTCAGAAGTCAGCATTAAAAAATCACCATGACAGTAGTATATCATCTCCATCTCAAACCTATCCTGAAGAATTCAGTGATTTATTTAGTGTGCAGAAGAATAAACAGGGTGTCAGGGAGGTAGAGGTACAGGTATTGAGACAAATTTGGACATGAGAGCTTTACATTTGTCTGAATGAAATTTAATTTTCTTAATATAGTCTATACACATATCCATAACCTATTTTGCATGGCAAATATAAAATGGGCTGGGGCTGGAAATCACACTTTTTCTGTGATTTCCATCTCATGTGTGAGAAGCATCTTACATGGAATGGAGTCTAGCCCATTTCTTAATGTCAAGATCCGTCCTTAAGGATAGATTTTTCAATTAAATAAAAACATCCTACTTAGATAAATTCATATACCTGTTTTACTAAAAAAATATTATTGCCATGTAAATCAGGAGGCAATTATATTAGTTTTAACAAAAGCCCTTTTTTCAATGCAGATTCCTAAGCAGTGCTCAAAAAAAAAACAATAAAGCTGAAGAATCTAAATTTCTACAAGTGGGGTCTGGAATACACATTTGATAAGTTCCAATGGTGGATTGTATCTATTCTAAAGTTTGAGAGCCACTGATAGGGATTATCTGTTGCTTTGATGTGTAACCTTCATTCCAGGGAGATTCCATGGTACCTCCCCATCTTGGCCATCTGGCCATGACCTAATTCCAAATGCTACTTTCATTTCATTAAAAATACAAGAATCTGAAATCAACCATTGATTAGAGTTTTCCCTTAGGAGAACAGCTGATCATGACTGTAGTTCAAATAGTCCTTCTGTCAGCTGGGGTCTTGCCAAGTGTGACACAGTAGAACATTCTAGGCTATACAACATAAATGTATAACAGCAGCAACTTTCTCTGTTAGTTCACTGTTATATCCTTCATGCCCGGAAGGAGATTGGGCCCCTAGTAAACATTCAGGAAATAATCATTCATTCATGCTTTGACAAGAATCCAATAAACAAGTTTCCAAAGTTATTAAATGTATATATCAATAATCAATTTCTTTTCAGAAAATTTTCATTTTTCTCTTAGGAAATTCTACCACCTTCATGTAAAAACAGAATAGAATCCCTTAAAATGACAAAATTTTTTATTTGAGAGCATGAAGTGACAAAATGTAGATTAAAGCCATGATTAAATGAGCATCTAACAATGATTTATAACTACTGTTTTAAGATCATCAGCATAACAAAAAGATTTTTATTATTTTACCATTACAGTGTCTACATGATAGTCCTAAAATATTGTGTTGCCTTAAATAAATATTCTCATATTATCTGGTTTTACTCTAATATCTAACAGTTACCTAAAAGGCCAAATTATAAGAGATTTCAGAGGAGAATAATAGAAAAATATATTAGATATGAATTATTAAGGTATTTTCTCACAGTTTCTCTTTTATGTCACAACAAAATTATACCTAATTTATTAGGTGCCTTGGGTTTGTCCCTAAACTCTTTTCATAAAAACAATGACAACTGTTAACACTAATGCTATCACTTATTTAAAAAAAATTGTTGTCATGTGAAATTAAAGCAATATATAAACTTATGAGACAACTTTCTAAAATAAAATTTCAAGCAAATTCTACTGCCATGTAATAATAGAAACATGTTTTCTATAATATCTGCACATCACAATTAAAATACTCTGAATATCACATAAGAATAAACAGAAAATTGTTCATATGAGCTGTTCATATTGCTATCAAGTGAAAACCTGGATGATTACAATCTTTGTAAACTGATCACTGGAAGTAACTACCATTTACATTCTAAAACACACAGGTTATGACAGTATTCATGATAGCATAACTTATAGCAACATAAGCAGTTTCACAGGGCTAGTAGACCTATGCTTGGCAGCAAAGGGAAAATAATCATCACTGAAGTCAAAGAAAACATCAGCTGTTTATTAAACCAAGAGAGGTAGAGCATCTGGTTAAAAAAAAACAACACACATTAATGGGTAGCATCAGGGAAATGGTCATCTTAGTAACTACGGACTTCATCAGTCATCATTATGATGTTAAGATTGCAAATCAGAAATTAGTCCTTAACTATGATGATAAATAATTAACATAGTTCTCCAAGAACTTAGGACTATTTTGAAAATAGCTGTTATATGATGCACTAACTTGACCAATGAATTTTGGCCAAAATACTAACAGATTTGAGACTTAGTAAAATAAACACGAAAAACATTATTCTAGTTCCACCACATAGCATAACTATAACAGACAAACAGGAAAAGAATTATCTAAACGAGATTTGGAATTGAGCACTTACTATGTTTAAGAAAACTGTCAAAGCTTTTAGGTACTTGCATTTTCATGCAGAGATTTCTATCCTAACAACAGATTATTGAAATGTGTTAAGCTATTAAGAATAAAAAATAACTTAACACATTTACCTGATTAAAGATTTATTAGGTATTGTTATTGTTACTTTTATCTGAATCTTCTAAAATCACTTTTGGATACATTATTTAATTTATCTTTCAAAGACCTTCCTAAAAGCTAGATTGGAAAGATATAACTATTTCTACTTCTTGAAAAACAGACTGAGAGAAAGAAATTTCACAAAACATTTGTGTGAGTTTCAATTCTGCCTGCATCAAAATGACAGATCAAACTCTGTCTAAAGATCCAAATTATCTAACTTCCAGATTTTCTACTCATGTTTCTACAAACAAAAATTTTAGAGGGTTCATACAATTATATAGATAAGTAAGGTCATAACTCATATTTATAAAACAAATCCCTCCTAAAAAAAAATTAAACCAGAGAGTTTGATCACTTACAAAAACAATAACACCAACAATAAATAATATTTTAAAAGAGAGAGGAAAGCATCTAAGGCAACTATGTACCTAGTAGATTGCTAAGCACTTTTAATGGTCTTCCTTAATTAATTAGCCCTGTGAGCTTGGTATTGTCTCATCGTGTTATATAAAATGTAGCTCAGAAAGTTTCAGAAATGAAGAAGTCCAGATTGTTCCTCATTGGTCTGGTGCTTCTCATACTTAATCCCTGTGATGCCCTGATGGCAGAGAAAACAGAACACAGACTCAAAGTCTAAAGTCCCAACTGCCTTTGCCATCCCATCATGGCTAACACCCTTACCACACGTACACACAGCCTCAGTGACATCCCACATCAGACCCTCCAGGCCATTCATATACAACAAATGCTGACATGCACAAGCCATTTCACAACTCTGCAGTTCTGACTTCCTGATTCCTCCTACATTGTGTACTGTTTTGTTTGTTTGTTTGTTTGTTTGTTTTGAGTTGGAGTCTCACTCTGTTGCCCAGACTGGAGTGCAGTGGCCGCTCCCGGCTACCGCAGCCTCGACCTGCTGGGCTCCGGCGATCCTTCCACCTCAGCTTTCCGAGTAGCCAGAATTACAGGCGCACGCTACCATGCCCGGCTGATTTTTTGATTTATTGTAGAGATGAGGTCTCGCCTGCCCAGACGGGTCTCGAACCCGCGGACTCAGGCAATCCAATCACCTCAGCCCCCCAAAGGCGCAGGATTACAGGCTGAGCCATCGAGCCCAGCTTGTGTACTGATTTTTTTACTTCATTACCTCAAAATCTTTTGTTCTCCCTCAAGCCCGTCTTAAACGTCATCTCCTGAGAAAACCACCCAGCCTTTTTTAACTCTATACAGAGTGACCTACACAACTTTTGCTTGTGTAACAGCATTAACTACTTTTATTGTGATTCATTTATTTCCTATCATGTCACTAGACTTTGAGCTCTCTGAAGGCAGAGAGCTTTCTGATTAATTCTGACATCTCTAGTGCCTAGCACAATTCCTGAGACAAGAAAGATTTTCAATGCTTATTTGTTGAATGAAGTACTAGTAGATAAAGTAGAAAACTGTATAACCACGGGTCGTTTGAATGCGCGTATGCTTCAAAAACATTTCTAGGAAGAGAATGAGTGAAAAGTAAAAGCATTATAGTACCATTATTCTTGAAACATACTTTTTTCTTTTTTATTCCTTTTTTTTTTAAAGTCAGAATCTCACTCTGTCACCCACACTAGAGTGCAGTGTCACAATCATGGCTCTCCTCAGCTTTGACCATCTGGGCTCAGGCAATCTTCTGCTTCAGCCTCCTGAGTAGCTGGGACTACAGGCACATGCCACCACAACTGGCTAATTTTTTTATTTTTGTAGAGACAAGGTCTCGCTATGTTGTCTGAACTGGTCTTGAATTCCTGGACTCAAGCAATTCTTTTTCCTCAGACTCCCAATCCTTAAGAATTACAGCGTGAGCAACTGTACCCTGCCAGAAACATACTTTCCACATTCTCGTTTTCTCAACTTGTTTACTCTAGGACTGATTAAACAGCTGACCAGGAAAATTGTATATAGCCTAAACTATGACAAACACTAATGAATACCGTCCAAATTAATAAAGTGTGGGTATTTCCAAAGAGAAAAGAGATATGAAGAACTAAAATGCCCCAAAATACATAAGTAGTAGTTTGCTTTTAATGATCAGAAACTCAGATTTGACTATTCTATTTAATATTTTATCCTGTTTCCACAGAAATACACTTGAGTAGTCTTACTCAAAAATCCTAATGCGATGAAAATAAATTTGTATAAAGTGTTTTAAAAGTAGTTGCTTTTTCAATAAGGGTACCTGATCTCAAACCAGGCAAAATGAGGACCAAAGGAAGGCCCAAACTTTACCTTACGATGATCACTTGTATACTTAATCCTGAATTATACCCCATATCTTTAAAAAATTTTTTAAAAATCACAAAAAGGAAACAACAAAACATAAAATTAATTTCATCAAGCATCAAAAAATAAATAAAAGTAGATGTTTTTAAAATTCCAAATATCACTGAATATCTTACAAAGTTTTCACAAAGCATACAAGTAAAACTTTTATCAAAGGAAAGAAAGAAATAGGCATCACTGTCCTCTTTTCACACATTCATCTCTGCTAGCCTTAGGGAAATATGCATTTTCATGGAAATTGCACACATTTTCAAAAACTACAAAGCAATGACAGGATAACAAGATGAAAAAGCTTCTCTCATCCACTAAAATCAAAGGCAGTTGAGTTCCTATCCTTCCATGATTTCGTGGAGCTTATTGTTGTTCTAATGATTTCAACAATAACAACCACATTGATAATATGTTACAGGAGGTGATATTCTTTATGGAGTTTTGTTTTCTTATGGGACTCTCCCCTCCACAAGAGCAGCAAATAACCCCCTCGCCATCCCTAAAATAATCGCAGTTGGTGAACCAGCTGACATGTACCACAGAGAGCTTGAGGAGGACTGACAGGCTTCATGTGTCCCTCACTACCATTTTTATGACAGTTTGTCCAAATGTGAAACAAAGAGCAGCCGCCTCCACAACAAAGCCCGCAGGAAAAGATGCAAGCTAGTCATAGAAATACTTACTGGTTCCTGAGTATATGTGGTCGAAAGCTGTAGCCACCAGCCCTGGCAGAAGGGTTTCTTTAAGGGCAGAGCGAAGGGTCAACATTTTGGGGCATTTACTGACAAAACACAAAGGAGGAGAAAAAGAGAAAAGTCAGTACCCTGGGGTTAATTATAGTAGAAATATCATCCAGTCTCCAGCTTATGGAACTGTGATCCCACCTGCTGATTCCTCTTCTCCTGCCTTGGGACAGGAAACCAGCCAATCAGAAGCAGCTATAGATGCCACCCACATCACCGCTAATCTGCTGTACATTGGCAAGAGAAAGCAAAAACAAGGTAAGTACCTCCCTCCTCTCCTGCCTTTGCAGTCAGGTTAATACTGACAATTATTTAGTCACCGGCTAGTCCAACTGCAGTAATTGCTACCTCCTTCCTTCTTCCTTCTCACATTTGCATTCGAATTGCCTTCACTCTAACACTGAAATGGCTCAAACCTTTGTTTCCTCTGACCTTACATAAATAACATGACTTCTTCATAATCCATCAGTATCTACCATCTGCCTCTTCCTTGGAGGGTGCCGGGATAGTGTTCACATCTCCCAACAGATGCTCTAAGAATGATCAGGACTTGTTTCTCCTATAAGCATGAATGCTTATAATATATACATGTAAAATACGTGAAATATGTACATGTGTGCACACATATATGCATGCACGCTGATTATATGCATTTTTCTCTTGAATAATTGCGAGCTGTTTGGTTGGTAATCATTTGGCTTCAAATGCTTTTATAAATAGCATATTCTAAAGATGTGAATTTTAGTTCCGTCTTTACAGGAAGCTCTTAAATTACAGCATATTTTTATGGTGAAGCTTGATAGCTGGGAATGTCAAACTGTAGGTTTCACCAATGAGTGTGATTTGCCAAGTACTCTCATAATATTTGAAACACTAAATTGGGCACTTCCTGCAGCCAGAAAAATGGCAGTTCTTTCCCTTGTTGGGTTTATATTCTAACAAATATCACCATCTGCTATTTATTCTCCTTATTTTGAACATGGTATCACAGAGCCACAACAAGTTTAAATGAATGTGTAAGATTCTGTAGTTAACATATTTCATGCAGGGAACTAAAACATTTTTAGAAGTGAGTTATATTTCTTAATTAACTTTTTTTTTTTTTTGAGTTGGAGTCTCACTCTGTCACCCAGACTGGAGTGCAGTGGCCGCTCCCGGCCTCCGCAGCCTCGACCTGCTGGACTCCGGTGATCCTTCCGCCGCAGCCTTCCAAGTGCTGCTACAGGCGCATGCTACCATGCCCGGCTAAGTTTTTTATTTATTGTAGAGATGAGATTTCGCCAAGTTGCCCAGGCAGGTCTCGAACCCACGGGATCAGGCAATTCACTCACCTCGGCCTCCCAAAGCCCAGGATTACAGCCTGAGCCCCCAAGCCCGGCCTCTTAATTCACTTTTATTGGAAGACATTCTCTCAGTCGCATCAGGGGATAAGAGCATAGACTCTAAAGACAGAGTTCAAATCTTACCTAGCTCTACCTCGTGAAGGTTTTGAAATGTAAGCACTCTACTAAACCCATTTCCTCATCCACAAAGTGAACATAGCTGCCACACCACCTTCTCAGAGTTGTGATTAACTGTTAAATGAATACACACACACACACACACACACACATAAATTCAGGTTCACAGTAAATACCAGCACTAATCGTTACTCATGAGGTGTGAAGCTACCCAACATGTACATGCTATAAGCCCAATGTTTAAGTCTACATGGCCACCATTTCTATATACTTTTACAGATTCTCAGTTACAATCACAAGCCTAAATTAAATGTGAGCACAGCCACATATGCCAAGTCCCCACTATGTGTCTTCACCTGTTCCAGTATTATTAGTTACCTGTTGAATGACCATTCTTCACTTCTTCCTTACCAACATCATCATGTTTATCATGGGACTAGCAATATGACCAGCTAAAAGAAAGCAAACATATCTCCCAGACTCCTATCCAGATGCAGAATTCATGTGAGATAGTTCTGGCCAATGAGATACAAATGGAAGCTTGGGGTTGGGACTTCTGAGAAATCTTGGAAGAAGGAAATTCTACTGGCACGTGGCATTTGCTTTTGCTTCCTTCTTCCTGCCTGCAGAGCAGCTGTGACAGCTGGAGCCCCAGCCGTCCATAGTAGAAGGCAGACTCCAGAGATGGCTGAAAGAAACAGTAGAAAGAACCTGGGCCATGACTGCACAGTAGACCAGCTCTATAGCCCTGGACTGGTTCTCTTCCAAGTGACTCCTCATTAAGAAGTAAAAGTTAAACCATTAGTCTATTGCGATGACTCTTAATTGTGCTTTCTATACATGCAGCTAAACTCAATCTCTACATAATGTGAGTATTATTATCCCCATTCACAAATAAAGTTAAGGAACTTCCCTATGATGACACAGCCTGGAGATGGCACAACTAGATTTGGAACTGAGGCCATCTGGGCCCAGAGCACACATGCTTAAGTATACATTATATGCCTCTTAAAAGAGTACCAAAAGGACTAGATTTGAGAACCAAAAATGTATTTTTTTTATCCTACCTATACACTCCCTTTCCTTGCTCCATTATTCATTCCTTTGGACAACCAACACCACCTAGTGTATTAAGTACCAAGCACACCGTGCCAGACACTGGAGATGCCATACCAACAATCTGAACAAGATCTCTGCCCTCCCAGAGCCTACGTGTATGTAGGGGAATGTAGATAAAAGTGTAAACAGTTGCAATTCTACAAGCCTGGTTATGTTGGGAAACAGAGGGGAACCTAGCCTAGCAAGTTTTCTCTTCCTCCCCCAAAACAGTTATTTATTGTCCAGATGTTCAGGAAAAAAAAAATCAACATTAGATAAAATGTGGTACATATACACAATGGAATATTGCACAGCCACAAGGAAGGACAAAATCATGAACTTCTCAACAAATTGGATGGAATTGGAGACAATCATTCTTAACAACCTATCACAGAAACAAAGAACTAAATACCACATGTTCACATTCTTAAGTGGGAACTGAACATTAACCACATCAGCAGAGGGGAGGGATCAGCAGTCACAGGACACTGCCAGGGGAGGGGGCGGGACACATAACAACACAAAGGGTACCTGGTCCTCAACCAGGGAAGTCAGGACCAGTAAGTAGGAGGCCCAAACTTCTCCTGCACATACATTACTTATGTACCTAATCCTGACTTGGACCCCACACTTTTATAATAAAGTAAACTTTTTAAAAATGAAATGTAAAAAGTGAACTGCCATACTTGGATAGTCTCATAGATGATTTTCTCCTCAGCAGGAGTAAGGCCACCTTGGCAAATTTCCCTTACACCATCTTGACATCACATGAGATTGCTCAGGCTTCTTACGTATTCCCTGTGTACTCATTCTTTCCCCTGTTTATCATTGTTCTTACTTTTGACATACAGAGGTGAGAAATACTTCCCAATTCTCCCACATGTGGTGTTAAAAGTGCTGTTACTAGCCGGGCTCCGTGGCTCAGCCTGTAATCCCGCACCTTTGGGAGGCTGAGGTGAGTGGATTGACTGAGCCCGCGGGTTCAAGACCCGCCTGGGCAGCAAGACCTCATTTCTACAATAAATAAAAAAATCAACCGGGTGTGATAGCGGCACGCCTGTAGTTTTGGTTACTTGGAAGGTTGAGGTGGAAGGATCGCCGGAGCCCGGCAGGTTGAGGCTGCGGTGGCCGGGAGCGGCCACTGCACTCCAGTCTGGGCAACAGAGTGAGACTCCAACTCAAAAAAAAAAAAAAAAAAAAAGAAAGTGCTGTTACTTTCTTACAGGTTAGTCCTGCCCGTGCTGATCCATATGACATGTGACTGTCTGCCCTCAGAAGTCATTCCCGCCGTCTATTTGATAATAAGACTGTCACCATTCCACTTGCCTTTGTCTGCTTCCATCACTCCTGGATGGGAAGGCAATTAGAATTGAACAATGAGGTCCTTCCTTTTAAATCTTCTGCAGCAGATATAAGTAAAATAATTTCCTTCTCTATATCACAGAGCCAAAGCTTTTCTTCTGACCCCAGCTAAGGCTTCATCTGTGATTCCCATACTAGTATATAAAGATCTTTTGTTTACTGCCACTCTAGGAAATCAAGTAAAATAATAGACAACTCTAGCTCTCACCCTCAATGTCCTTCTCTCTCAATAGAGCAATATAACTGAACAGATTATAAACAGGAAAGGTAAAGTAAGATTGTTAAGACCTCTACTGCATTTGGATCTCAGTTTACCTGGTTAATTTTCCATTCATTATTTGCCTTCTGAGTGTGAAGTACAGAAACATCATGGTGCACATGAGAACAGCAAGCCCTACATTGTCAGTTTCTACCAGTGAAGAGGCAACATGGAGTCACCTGACTAGACTAAAAGCAAAGACAGTGTTCAGAAAATAGACCAACCTCTTCACCCTCAAAAAACCCCAACCTTCCAAATTCTTAAAATCAATGACAATTTCTACATAGACACAGTACAAATAACAACAACAATGAAAAAAGCAAATGTGGTTGAGCGTGATGGTTCATGCCTATAATCCCAGCACTTTGAGAGGCGGAGGTGGGAGGACTGCTTGAATTCAAGAAATCAAGACCAGCCTAGGCAACATAGTGAGACTCATCTCTACAAAAAAATAGAAAAAGTTAACCAGGCATGGTGGCATGTGCCTGTAGTCTGAGCTACTTGGGAGGCAGAAAGATCATCTAAATCCAGGAGGTCAAGGCTGTGGTGAGCTGTGTTTGTGCAACTGCACTCCAGCCTGGGTGACAGAATGAAAGATTGACTCAAAAAAAAAAGCAAATATATAGCTTTAATTGTCCTTAGTGGCTTAAGGGCGTGGCACAGACTGTTTATGTTGCATGAATAATGACCCTTTTGGCATCCAACTTTGTGCATCAATGAACTGACTTCTATGCTTATTTTACTTTTTAATACATTATCCCTGGTTACCCATTTGTCACCATAATTATGTGACTTGAGTAATAATCTGATGAACCAAGGACTTTGAATTCTCATTCTAACTAAGCTAATAACTTCTGAGATGACCTTGGAGGAATTATCCAAGCTCCACAGTCTCATCTTTAGAATAGCAGAGACAATAACCTAACTCAGAGGTTTATATGAAAACAAGCAGATTTTTCAAATCCTGATAAAACACTTTCCCAAACAAAGAGCTTTGAAGCTGTATTATCATTCTCAGACTTATTCTGCATTCCCAATCACAGGGTGAGTCAGTCACTGATTAATCATTGCTAGAGTAGTGGTCCCTTCCTGTGAAGTACAGCCACAGGGCAAGAGGGTGTCATGAGGAAATATGCATTGAAATATCACTCTCACAACTTCAGATATCAAAAGATGCTGCTGGATCTTTTCTTTGTCACAAAAAGCATCTGAACTCTTCATGTCTTCATAGAAACTGAATGCTTGATAGAGAGAGTCAAGGATGAGAATTCTGATTTCCATCATTTATTCTTGCCACAGTGAAGAAGAATCAGTACTAAGAATGAAATGACTGCCGTCTCCTACCATATTACCTGTGCTCAGCATTTGACAGTACCGAGGTTTAGCCTATTGGGCAGAAAATCAGATTCAAATGACAAAATTATGCTTATCACAAGACCTTAGTGTGCTAACCCTTTTACTCTCGCTTTCCCTCCTTCTAACATTTCTGGTTCACTCTTAAATCTCTGACTGGATTTCTGTGCACTCTAGTTCTGATACATAAAGCTGGGCCCTCTCCCTCTTCCCATCATTTCCAAGGAAATTTCCACTCACAAAAGTTTTCCTTACATTTCTTAGAGGCCAAAGGTGGTCACACTCATTAAACTTAACCCTGCTGGAACTCTCTCCTAAACTTGTTCATGGTTTCTGTCTCTGTGTTCCCTGCATTGCATTCTCTTCTCTCTTCATCCATAATTCCTCCAGAATCTTGAGGGAGAGCTTTGAGTGGAATGACAAACTTCAGAGCATGAGCAACTGCCACGCCTATATCCCTCTGCTTCCGTACTTGTCACCACTCCCCCTCTCACGGCTGTCTCTGTGAAACCACCAGGGGCCTTTTGAAAATATGAATCACATCATCTCATTGCTTTGTTTAAAGCTCAACACTGGCTCCCCATAACTATTAGAATAAAATCCAAAGCTTGCTACATGACTCATCAAGACTTTCATGACCTGGCCTCTGGCTGTCTCTCCAAATGTACATCTACAGATCTCTCTGCTCCAGCCACCCTGACAGGAAGGTTGCTCCTCACATGCCCAAGCACCCACTTCTCAGTCTTGCACTTGATCTAACTTCAGTGGGGATGCTCTCCCTGACAGTCACATGGCTTATCCCATGCCCATTCCAGTTTGTACTCAAATCTCCCTTAACGTAGAGGCGGTTCCTGACCACCTTATCATTCACAGCCCCCTGGCTCTCTGCAATTACCTGACCCTGATTTATTTTTATAGCACCTATCAACTTCTGGTATTATATTATGGTTCATGTGTTTACTTGTTTGTAAACTTATGAAAATGTAAACTCCATGAGGGTGAGACTTGGTTTGTTTTGTTCATCATTTATGTATCTCCAGCACATGGAACAGTGCATTTCCCAAAGTAGACATTCAATAAATATGTGTTGAGTAAAAGAGGGAGGGAGAGAGGGAAGGATGAGGATAGGAAGAGAGGAGGGCAGGAAGGAAGGAGGGCAGAGAGGCAGGCAGAATGGAAAGAAGGGAGAGAGGGAGGGAGGGAGGAAGAAAGGGAAGGGAAATGATATTACAGTAGAACTACAGCTATAAGAAATGGAAGGAAGTTGATGTAAATTCTCACAGGGAAATGGAACACCAATCTTCCTTCCTGCCCTTTTAGAACTTTGAAATCATAGACTCCTATAGTTTCTTAGTCAAAAAAAGATTTTCCAGGAAATTGTTTATATCTTCCTACCCAGTTCAATAACTCTTGCCACATCAATAATGAAAGAAAATTTTGGAAATCAACTTGAGAGTTCCTATTTCTCTTGCAATAATTTCTGCTTCTGTCGCTCACAGTGAGTTGGTTGTCACAACACAGTACACACCTAAGAATATTAACTGATAAAAGGGTTGAAGGGAAAAGTCCAGGAGAATTTTTTGTTATGTGTTTTAGTCTCAATCTTCTGCACCTATAAATACACAATTTTCCTTTTCTTCCTCATAATCAGGAGAAGATAAATAACACTCTTTGAAGCACCTACTATTGCTAAGCATTTTCCTGGGCACTTGTAGACATTATTTAATTTCATCTCCTCAATCTTACTTTAAGTTGAATATTATTGTCTCTTTTTTCCAAATTAAAAAAACAGAGGTTTAGAGAGATTGACTTATTCACTGAAGTCACACAGTCAGCTAGCAGTAGAGTCAGAGTTACATTCCTATGTATTCTGACTTCAATAATTCTGAAAGAGCAAAGCAATTAAGACTCTAAAAATCTGAAAGAAAATAATTCAAATTAGCCTCCATAGGCTTGGGTTGTTTTTCTTGCAGTCTTCAGGAATCCAGAGTAGGCAATCCATCCTACTGGTTAAGAATATCATCTAAGAAGAAAAGATTAGTCAACTGGTACAAAGTTATCATTAGCAGAAATAAGTCTTGTTGGGAGCCGGCCACGGAGGCCCACTGAGCATTAGGGATCAGGAAGGGCTGTTGACCCCGAGACCACTAGGATGCGTTCGGGAGCTATTGACCCCATTTCCTCCCCCTTTCTACTCAGCACTAACCAGATTAAGCTCCTGTGAGCTCAAAACAGAAACTCTGAGATCAGGATGAACACAAGCTAACTTTAGAAGCTCATTGCTCCCATTCTTCCACAAACTGCAGTTTCGGTTTTCACACAACTTGCAATTCAAACTTGGGTCACATCTTAGAGCCTTAGTATTGGTAACAGGCTTCCGGGTTGTGATCTCAGGATTCACTGAAATTGAATAAGGTGTAAATTGTGTAGAATATAGTTTTAGAAGACAGTCATTCTATTGAAAGAATGCGGCTGGGTTACTTGCAGGTAGCCCACTGTGAACTTTGGACTGGGCCACTTACCAAACATTCTGGGATGGGCCACTTTCATTTGTAAATACTTAACCTTCTATAGAATTGTTTAACTTGGCATAAATCAATCAGCTTAGAATGAAAAAGGTTTATAGAATATGTCAGTCACGGATTAGGTTATCCTTTGTTGTGGGATTTTAAGATTATCATATGAAAAGGGTTTAAAGGCAATCATTGATTAAGTTTTCATGGATTAAGGTTTCTGGTGGGTGGGGGACGCCCCTCCCACACTTGACTTTGTGTATAAAAGACCCATTGTAATTCCCAATAAAACACACATCCCTTCTGCACTAGACCGGTGTCCAGTCTCTTTCTTTTTCTCTCTCTCTCTCTCTCTTTATTTCTTCTTCCCCCCAATCGCCAATGCCGTCTCCACCTTTGGAGTACCCTGAACCCGACTGGAGCTGGTCCCCGGCAAGTGGCACCTGAACATGGGACCTCAAGGTAAGCTTTCTCTTTTGGGACTCCTCTGTAGAGACAGGCAGAGCAAGGAAGGGTGAGCAGTTTAAGAGCCATGGCAGAATCATGGGCCAGAGTGAGTTTGTTCATAAGTATTCTGATATCTATTAGTATTTTGTACATATTGTCTGATAAAGGAACTGGTTGTCTTGACTCTTGCATTTTGTACGCCTTAGGTTTATGGAATATTATCCAGGATTTTTTTACCTACAGTACGATTCCTCCAAAATTCCGGCCAAAAATAAAGACACTCCCCTGCTGGGCGTAGCCTCAGCGCCTCCTTTAGATGATGAATTTTTCCCCGAGGAGGAAATGGAGGAAGTGATTGGGTATCATAAGCGAAAAAATCTTGCTAATGTTGCCAAGGCACCTCCTCCCATACCCTTTACTAGAAATAAGGTGAAAACACCAAAATTCACACCTGGGTATGTGTCTCCGGCTAATGTAGGTATGCAGGGAGCCAGAAAAAAAGCAGAAGAAGAGGGAGATTTTACCTTGTCTTCTTGCTTTCCAGTAGTTTATATGGAAGAAGGCACAGTAAATGAGGCACCTCACTGGGAGCCGCTACCATATAAATTAATTAAGGAACTTAAAGAGGCTTATACTCGGTATGGTCCTATGGCTCCTCATACTATTACTATTATGGAACAATTTGCCACTCGGTGGATGACACCACAAGATTGGCGACAACTTGCTAAAAGCTGTCTGTCAGGAGGAGCCTATTTACTATGGGAAACTGAATTTGAAGATCAGGTAAAGATCCAAAAGGCTGCTAACCAGCAGAAGGATCCAAATCAGTTTCATATTTCTAGCAATATGCTGTTAGGAAGAGGATTATATGAGTCAGTTGACAGTCAACTAATCTTACCCAAGGAAGTTTTACTCCAGGTAAATTCTTGTGCAAGTGAGGTTTGGAAGAAGTTACCTATTAATTCTACTCAGACTGCCTCACTATCTGATCTTAAGCAGAAAACAGATGAAACTTATAAGGAGTTTCTCTCTAGACTTACAACAGCAGTAAATAGAGTAATCTCTAATGTAGAAGCAGCAAACATCCTTATTAAACAGTTGGCTTTTGAGAATGCTAACAGTACTTACCAAGCTTTGATTAGACCGATTAGAAGAATAGGACAATTAACTGATTATATCAGGCAGTGTGCTGATATTAACCCTGCCTTTATGCAGGGTATGGCAACAGCTGCTGCCTTGAAGGAAGAAACTTATGCACAATTTGTGCAGGGAATGCAAAACGGTAACAACAGATCAAAAACAGCTCGGTTTTAACTTGTTATAACTGTAGGCAGCCTGGCCATATTAGTAGGAACTGCCCAGCTAAATGAGGGTTTCAGGAAGCTCTGATGCAACAGCCTAATGAGAGCTCTCGACCAAAGTCTCTGTGTCCCAGGTGTCAGAAAGGATTTCATTGGGCTAGGGATTGCAAATCCAAATTTCATAAAAATGGCACTCTGTTAACTAAACAACAATCTACGATGTTGATTCCGGGAAACAGGCAGAGGGGCTGGCCCCGGCCCAAAGTAACAATAGGGGCAGCTTCCAGCATGAACCTGTTTGTTCCTTTTGTCCCATCTCAGAACTCATCAGTGCCACACCAGGGAGCACAGGACTAGACCTCTGTTCCTCCACCACAACCATATTAACTCCAGATGTTCCAGTTACCCCAATTCCAATAGGAGTGAAGGGCCCTCTCCCAGATGGAATAGGGGGTATAATATTAGGAAGAAGTTCCTTGTCTCTACAAGGAGTTTCTGTGATTCCTGGAGTGGTAGACTCTGACTACACAGGGGAAATCTGGGTACTTGTTGCTCCCCCTAACAAAACCATACAATTTTATGAAGGTCAAAGAATAGCTCAGTTACTACTCTTACCCTGTCATAAAATGGGCAAGTCTCTAACTGATAAGCCCAGGGGTGACTCTGGATTTGGCTCAAGCAATTTCGCTTTCTGGGTTCAGGAAATTACTAACTCCAGACCTCTAAAAGGTTTATATATTCAGGGAGCTAAAATTAAAGGTCTGCTAGATACAGGGGCTGATGTTTCTTGTATTGCTGGGAAAGACTGGCCGTCTTCCTGGCCAACACAAGTAGCCCCATCAGGACTCACTGGTATTGGTCGAGTGCCCTCTGTGGCCAAAAGTTCTCAAATCTTAAATTAGACAGATAACAAAACTTTAGGAACTTTTTGTCCCTACATCATTCCTTCCATCCCCATTACACTTTGGGGACGCGATATTCTTTCTCAAATGGGCATGCTTCTGTATAGTCCAGATGACAAAGTGTCAGCACAAATGCTACAAATAGGATGTGATCCCTTAAAGGGGCTTGGAAGGAACAGACAAGGCATAAAAGGACCTGTGCAGGTTGCAGAGAGGAAAGACTGGTCTGGTATCGGCTTTTCAAATTTTCCCTAGGGGCCATTGTTCCTAAGCCTGCTGATCACATTATCTGGAAAGATGATAAACCAGTTTGGGTGGAACAATGGCCCATGCTCTCAGAGAAACTTAAAGCAGCAAGAGAACTAGTTCAACTGCAGTTGGAGGTTGGCCGTATAGAGCCTTCTACCAGTCCTTGGAATACTCCTATATTTGTTATAAAAAAAGAAATCTGGAAAATGGAGACTTTTACAGGATCTAAGAGCCATTAATGCCACCATGGAGGTTATGAGTGCATTGTAGCCAGGGCTGCCATCTCCGGTTGCTATTCCTGCTGATGATAACATCATAGCTATTGATCTACAGGATTGCTTTTTTTCTATACCTTTAAATTCTCAAGACTGTAAAAGATTTGCATTTAGTTTACCTTCTCATAATTTAAAGTAGCCATTCCAGAGATATCAATGGAAGGTCCTGCCACAAGGTATGAAAAACAGCCCTACCTTGTGCCAGAGGTTTGTAGATGCAGCCTTGCAGGATATAAGAAACAAATATTCTAATCTTTATTTAATTCATTACATGGATGATATTTTATTGGCTCATGCAGATTGTGCTCACTTGCATAACATTTTGAATGAAACAGTAACAGCATTGGCTAATTGTGGTTTGAAAATTTCTCCTGAAAAAATTCAAACCAACCCACCCTTTACTTATCTTGGCTGAGTGTTAAACACTCAAACTGTGAGTCAACAACCTCTACAATTAAGGAAGAATCATTTGGTTACCTTAAATGATTTTCAGAAATTATTAGGAGATATTAATTGGCTGAGACCTTATTTACATGTCACTACTGCAGATTTAAAGTCTCTTTTTGATATACTGCAGGGGGATCCCTCCCCCACTTCTAAAAGAGTCTTAACACCCAAGGCAAAAGAGGCCTTAACTCTCGTGGAAAAGACCATTGAGTCCCAAAGGGTGAAAAGAGTAAGTTATGATATACCATGGGAGTTAATTGTGTTGGCTACTCCTCATACCCCAACGGGGTGCTTGTGGCAGGAAGGACCTATGGAATGGTTACATTTACTGGTTTCCTCTAAAAAAGTTTTAGCATCTTATCCATATTTAGTAGCTTTGCTAATAATCAAAGGAAGACAGAGAAGCATGGAATTGTTTGGAAAAGATGTGGATAATATCATCATCCCTTATGATAAACCTCAGTTTCAAATCTTGTTGCAAACTAATGATGATTGGCAAGTGGCTTTGATTGATTTTAGAGGACAAATTTTGTTTCATTTGCCTAGAAATCCATTGTTGCAGTTTGTGAAATGTAATCCTATAATTATTCCTCGTGCATGCTCCTTAGTCTCTCTCGAGGGAGCAGTATTGGGGTTTACTGTTGGCTCTTCTAATGGTAAAGCAGTGGCAGTAATTAATGACAAACCTCATGTTTTAAGTACTTCAGAGACTTCAGCACAAAAAAACAGAATTAAGAGCTGTCTTATATGCCTTTACTGTTCTAAAAGACAAGAGATTTAACTTGTATACTGATTCTCATTATGTTCAAGGGTTATTTCCTCATATTAAGGCAGCAACTATTCCTGTTAGTAAAACCACAATTTTGGAATTGCTTATACAATTGCAACAATTGGTTCATGCTAGAAAAGAACAATTTTTTGTTGGCCATGTCAGATCTCATTCCGGCCTTCCGGGACCTCTACATGAGGGTAATCAATTGGTTGATAATTTTAAAAAACCTGCCATCTATGCAACTTTGGAGACAGAGGCAGTCACTCAAGCTCAACTATCTCATAATATTCATCATCAAAATGCTACTGCTTTATGTTATGAATTTCAGATACCTAGGGAAGCAGCAAGGCAGATTGTCAAGAATTGTCCAGCATGTCCTACTTTTGTTAATATTCTGGCAGGAGTTAATCCATGAGGATTAAAACCTGATGTATTATGGCAAATGGATGTAACTCATGTACCTACATTTGGAAAATTGTCTTATGTGCATGTTACTGTGGATACATTTTCTCACATTATTTTAGCCTGAGCAAGAACTGGAGAAGCTTACAAGGACGTGGTGCAACATTTATTTTTTTGTTTCTCACAATTAGGTATGCCAAAACAATTTAAGACTGACAATGGTCCTGAATATACATCAAAATCTTTTCAACAGTTTTGTTCTCAATTTAATATTTTTCATTCTACAGGAATTCCTTATAACCTGCAGGGTCAAGCCATAGTTGAAAGAGCCCATCAAACTTTAAAAAATCAAATACATAAATTACAAGAGGGGGAGTTAAGTATAGTTCTCCTCATCATGTTTTAAATCATGCTTTATTTGTTATAAACCATTTAAATTTGGATGCTTCAGGCAATTTAGCTATGGCTAGACATGAACCCAGAGGGAAATGTTAAACCTATGGTAAAATGGAAGGATCTTCTCACAGGCCAAGGGAGAGGGCCTGATATATTGCTAACCCATGGGAGATAATATGCTTGCATATTTCCACAGCATGTGTCAACTCCTGTTTGGATTCCTGATCGATTCATTCAAAATGCCCCCGCTAACCCAAAGACTGAGACGGGTGGCATGAATCCTGTTGAGTCAGAGGAATAGACCGGAGAAAAATATAAACAAAATAAGTGTTTTCACTTCCTTTATCCTCTCCTATTCCTCCTATAACTCCAATTCCTGCCTTCTCTCCTACTCTTGTTTCTTGTAATTTGTTCTGTGAGTCCCTTCACCTTTATCTGGGAAGGAAGGACAGGCGTCTACGGCCGTCGCGTCTAGCTCTGACTTTCAATCTTTCTCTTTTACCTTCGGAGAAGGCGCAGGTGCCAAAGGCAATGGCACCTAACCCCAACCTCCAGACTTCTCCCCCCCTTCTCAAGGGAGTGGCTCGGACAAAAGGATTTTAAAAATTCTTCTTTGTTGTCTTCTTATGATAAATTTCTCTCAAGTTCAACTTTCACAGATGGAAGTAAAGGAATCATATAAGGGAATCCTGTTAGCTAACAACAAAATAGGTGCTAATAAGCAGACTAGACAGGAAGGACAAGTTCTTTTGGATGATTTTATCTCTCAGTCAGCACTGGCGCAAACTCCAAGAATTAGAAAAGGGCCCACAAACCCCTCAACTATAACTATTGGACACAGCCTTTAAAGTCTTTTAACAGCTGGGAGGAGAAAAGAATGCAGGACCAAAAACATAAGATAAACTTACTGCATGCAGTCCGAGACATCGAGGTGGGAGAAGAGCTCACCATCTGCTACCTGGATATGCTGATGCCCAGTGAGAAACTCCAGAAGCTGCTGAGGGACCAATACTGCTTTAAGTGTGACTGCATCTGATGCCAAACCCAGGACAAGGTGATCTGCAACTCTTTCACCATCTGTACTGCAGAGATGCAGGAAGTGGGTGTTGGCCTGTATCCTAGTATGTCTTTGCTCAATCACAACTGTGTCCCTAACTGTTCAATTGTGTTTAATGGACACCACCTCTCAGCATACGTGCTTGCCTCTTCAATGATATGGAAAAGGACTGGTCACTCATCCAGCGAGATACTGGCTTCCTGAAATGGAGAGACTGTGCTTATAACTCCAAGGTGGACTATGTTGTACCTGGTGAAAGACTATATATTAGTGACTGGGGTTTTAATGGCTCTATGTAATGTTTATAAGGTGTCTTGTGTGGGGTGTATTTTTAACTAATTGTTTAACTAATGCATTTTACAAAGGTTTTGTTATTCTTGAGCAGTCATGTTATTTGATGATTCTTGTATAATTGTCATCTCATTGGTATGATGCATATGGTTTACAGATATTGTATGAGGCTAATGCTTTTTTAGAAAGACAGAAAAGATTTCTGGCTACTTTTAATTTTAGGAGTTACAGCTTTAATAGCTACTTTTGAGCTGTAGCATTATCTAGGGAAGTTCATACAACTACATTTGCTGATCGGCTTTCTAAAAACCTTTCTATTGCCATAACTATTCAGGAAATCATAGACCAGAAGTTGGTAAGTAAGGTTAGTGCTTTGGAGGAAGGAGTTTTAGCAGTAGGGCAAGAACTTGTGACCTTAAAAAAGAAATTGGCTCTCCAATGTCACTCTGAGTTTAAATCTGTCCATACTTGGGACAAAGCAACTTGGAATTTGGGACCATTCAGACCTGAGTATAGACCTTACTAAGTTACCTCAAGTAATAAAAGCATCATTTGCTAATCAAAAATCATTCATGTCTATACTCATCAATGTGGGGATTTGCAGAGCAGTGATTGTTTTGTTGCTGTGTTTACTCCCAATTATCTTCAGATTGCTAAAGAAGAGCAATATGGAGTTTCATGGTTTCATGCTAAAAAATAAAAAGGGGGGAGATTCTAAAAAAGTTTTAACATGCTAAAAAATAAAAAAAGGGGAGATGTTGGGACCCGGCCATGGAGGCTTACTGAGCGTTAGGGATCAGGAAGGGCCATTGACCCCAAGACCACTAGGATTTTAAGATTATCATATGAAAAGGGTTTAAAGGCAATCATTGATTAAGTTTTCATGGATTAAGGTTTCTGGTGGATGGGGGATGCCCCTCCCACATCTGACTTTGTGTATAAAAGACTCGTTGTAATTCCCAATACACTCACATCGCTTCTGCACTAGACTGGAGTCCAGTCTCTTTCTTTCTCCCTCTCTTTCTTCTTCCCCCCAATTGCCGACGCTGTCTCCACCTTTGAGGTAACCCGAACCCGACTGGAGCTGGTCTCCGGCAAGATGGGTCAAAAATTCTCTCATAAATTCTAAATATGAAGACATACACTCAAAT
Source organism: Carlito syrichta (assembly GCF_000164805.1). Taxonomy (NCBI): domain Eukaryota; kingdom Metazoa; phylum Chordata; class Mammalia; order Primates; family Tarsiidae; genus Carlito; species Carlito syrichta. Next base: position 347,705 of record NW_007250690.1, read on the forward strand.
TATATTTTATGCAAAGCACTTTAAGAAAAAAACTTTTATTTATGAAAAAATGACTTCCAATATAAATGCTTTATTATAAAAATAGAAAGTAATTTTTAGAAAATATTTGTTACATTTGTTTTGATTTAAAATAGGATGGTGGTTGCATTTACTTTATCTTCCCTATTGGGTTTTTCTTAAGGCTACCTGTATAACAGTTTGCCAAGAGGCAAAAAAATAAAAGTAAAAATTTATAATATTTTTTATGACTAAAAGTTCTAAGACTCTGAAGCACAAGGAGTCTCTAAGACTCCTGGGAGGCACAAGTATCCTTATTTTCGTGGTTAAATGGAAGTATGTGCTGCTTCCCAGAACACAAAGCAGCAGAATCTATGATCCTTACTTCCTTTCTCTGGATCATTTTAACTGACTCCCTACAAACTTTCCATCAGTTATCGGGAGCACACAAAACAATTCCATGGATATCAGGTAAATTCATCAATTCATTTTCTGTTTATTGGGATTACATATTTGTCATTTAATCTACAATATTACCAAAAATATGTGCAGCAAAGATTATAGTGAAGTTCTAACAAAAAAGCAGCTGCTACCTCCATGGCAAACACATAAATAAATATAGTGAAAAGGTTAAACCCAATTTTTCATGGACAGAAGACTGGATAAACAAAATGTGCTCTAGATATACAATGGAATATTATTCAACATTAAAAATTAAAGAAATTCTGACATATTCTATGACTTAGATGAATATTGAGGATCTTATTTAAATGAAATAAGTCATTGATGAAGACGAATACTGTATGATTTCACTTATACGAGGTCGCTGGAGTAGTCAAATGCATAGAAAGAGAAAGTAGGATGGTGGTTGCCAGAGGCTCAAGGGAGAAGACAATGGGGAGTTATTGGTCAATAGGTTCACTGTGTCAGTTTCACCACATGAAAAAATTACTTTGGATGGATGGTGATGATATGGCAGCAAACTAATGTACTTCATGTCACTGAAATGTGCATTTAAAAACACTTAAAGTTGTGAATTTTATGTGATGCGAAATTTACCATTCTTTAAAAAAAAATTGAAGAGAGCAAAAAATTACCATTCTTTTAAAAATATTGAAGAGAGCAAACAATAAGCATAAAAATAAATATGATGAAACTCCTCAATAGCATCAATCGATTTCAGATTGATTTTTGGTGTTATAGAGGGATGAGACTGAATTTGTTTTGCTACTATGTTCTTGGATTATCAGGGCCTCAATGAAAAGGGAGAACATATATATTTATTATTTTTGTTCTGACATTTAAAGGAGAAAAGGTTCAGCAATTTATCTTTCTAGGTAAAGTTTACAAGATATATTGATTATATCGTGCTCTATTGGGTAATTGGGTGACCAGGTATGCTCTATGTAATCTACTCCTGCTCTGTTTCAAAATGGATCAATTGTTTCAAGTCCCAAACCAACAACTATGGTTGCAACACAGATGCTGTATTTGAGTGGTCTGTACTTTATTTATCCTAACAATGGACAACAAACATAGGAATCAAGTCAGAAATCTGTGATTATGTGGTGGTAAAAAGACAGTCATGTCAACTATTGAATTAAAATTAGATTAAACCAAAGCCAGATTTGCTAAGGGATATTTAGTTTTTATACATGCATGCATACATATACTATACTATAAAATACCTCTGTTATTACATTTTTGCAAGATAAATAAATAAAGTTTTTATTACTGTGGCTCATGAGTGCTACTCCTCTTAAGTACTGCAAAAAATATAAAACATGGTATCTTAGAAATACAGTGATCGGATGCATTGTTAAATCTGTTATTAGATGGGCAATATCTGACACAAGTCTCAGCAAACAGAAGGCTCAATGCCTGTTTCTTTTCTTCCACCTTTCTCTCCAATGTATGCAGTACACCAGTAGGAGGAAGAATAACACTCAGAGAAGAAAATAAGAATATTAATTTGAGGAGGCTTTTGAATAAAAATGGGAAATATGGAACATCAATAAAAAGTCTGACTAAAACTTTGTGATTAAATGAGAAAAATCAGGAGATTTCTCATATCATGAGACATTTCTGAAGAAGACATTGGTTGTATGGTAATCTATGCTACATAACCAAGTGAATTTTATTTTGGCTATATACTTATATCTCGGTAGTTCTCAAATAAATTGAATGTTTTAAATTCTAAATATTCAGACTAAAATATAGTTGATACTATATGATATAACTAACACATATCTTCTCAGAAGCTAAAATTTTCTTACAGACATAAATTATAGTCATTCTCCCATCGTACGGTCAGGGAAGAAATCCATTAAAAGAGAAGATTGAGACTAGGGGAGGTGATTAAAAGAAGGAATTTATTCTTAGGGTTATGCAAATTCACGCCTTCTTGACTTGTACATCTGAGGTTCCTCACCCTAGCCCTGGCCATGAAAGAGAAATTTAAAAATAAAAGCTTATTCTATATGGGGTGAAGCCAAAAATAACGAAAAAGCTAAAAGATGAAATCATCCACTTTAATTTAGTGCATTTATGTGTGTATAACATCCACCAGATACCTTTGCTCCCATTCAATTGTAAAGTAAGATAGTTTCAAAGAACTATGATTGACTTGAGATATTAATTGTAGAAATTTTAACCTTTCTAACCTAATGACTTAAATAAATTAGTACTAAGAAAGATATGTGTAAATACAAACTTTTAAATTCCCTTAAACTAACTACAAAAGTTAGTTTGTAGTAATTCTAACTGAAAGCACCTAAATGCTGGCCCTGGGAACATGGTATTCACATGCCCAAAAGGTTTCACTTTAGTGAGTCTCATGTCTGTGCCTATATGTGGATGAAATTCACTTTCTTCTTTTTTTTTTTTTTTTGAGTTGGAGTCTCACTCCGTCGCCCAGACTGAGTGCAGTGGCCGCTCCCGGCCACTGCAGCCTCGACCTGCTGGGCTCCGGCGCTCATTCCACCTCAGCCTTCCAAGTAGCTGGAACTACAGGTGCGTGCTATCACGCCCGGCAAATTTTTGATTTATTGTAGAGATGAGGTCTCGCCAAGTTGCCCAGGCGTGTCTTGAACCCGCAGGCTTAGGCAATCCACTCACCTCAGCCTCCCAAAGCGCGGGATTACAGGCTGAGCCACCGAACCCAGCTGAAATTCACTTTCTAAAGACCAAAGCGCAGAGGTGAAACAGACAAGAGTGTTAATGGCAAATCTTTCAATGTACTTTGTGTAACCTTCTGCAAAATCTCTTAAATTATTCCGGCATCAGGTTCTTCATCTTTAAAGACTTGAGCAAATCATTTCTGAATTTTATTCTGACCTTTGATCTCTTAGCTATTCCTGTTTTTTGTGATTGATGAAACCACTTTTCCTCAGAATCTCACTTGGAGAAAAACAGTGCTTGTGTTACTCTTCTAAAGGTTGAGCTGTGGGTTTAGCTACGGACCATCAAGAAAACATTACTATGTTAATAATATCTCATTGACCTAGGAATTTTAATTCAAATATATATCATTTTTCCCATAATTTCTGGAAAGACAAACCTTGAACAATATAAACTTAATTAATTCTTTTCCCACATAAGAGGACTATTAAAGCATAGTTTTCACTTTTAAATCATCATTATATTTATAACATAAAATTGTTTTCTTGTTTTTTTAATTTTAATTTTTTTTTTTTTTTAGTTAAAACCTCATACTGTTACTCAGGAGTGTAGTGACATGATCATGGCTCACTGCAGCCTCGACCTCCTGGTCTCGGGTTATAATCCTCCTCAGTCTCCCAAATATCTGGGACTACAATCATTCACCACTACACCTGGCTAATATTTTAAATTTTTTGGTAGAGACAAAGTCTCGCTATATTGCCCAGGCTGGTCTCAAACTCCTGGGCTCAAGTAATCCTTCTGCCTTGCTCTGTCTAAGTGCTGGGAGTCATGAACCACTGTGTTCAGCCCTGTTTATCATTTACAATATCCATGTGGCCATTAATTGGAAGAAACAGCAAAGATATTTCTAAATGCATAGAGAAAAGTACTCTCTTTCAGAACAGTTTTTCCAAACATATAGCCTTATTTTTAAAATGGTGTAGTTGAGTCCCACTTAACCTCTGCCCTTACAACTGTAGTAAAATTCCCTTTAAATTGGGAAGATGTCCTACTACAACTGAAAACCAAATATTCAGTTAATCAACTTTCCACATTAGGCTTTCTCAATTTTGTGGTTTTAGCTGAGTCACTGACCCTTTAGGAAGTATTCATTACTGCCAATGAAACAATCCGCCCTCCTGTAAAAATATCCTTAACCTTCATGACTTTCAATAAAATGTTAAATTCCCAGGGTCTTTTAAGAGTTTATCAGAAGGCAAAATAAGAATAAAACAAAGATACAATGCTTACATTGTGATAACATTTAACATGAAGTACTCTTGCTGCACATAGAGGTATAAAAGATAAGATCAGGTCGGGGGATAGTAGGTGGTCCTTATTCATCACTCATGAAGGTTCATTTGTGTCTAGACAATTGCTTAAACATTCAGCTTAATAAATGCCATGAATCCTTTATGGCCTATGATTATGGACAATTCAGTCATAGTTTTCAGTCCAGCATCTAGGGGTAGCTAATACAGAGTACACAAACCATGGCCTGTAGACCAAACTCAGTCCACTGTCTGTCTTTATACAGTTTAATTAAACACAGCCAAGCCCATATTTTACTATTGTCTATGACTGCCTTCATACTATATTGGCAGGGTAGAGTAGTTTCAACAGAGATCATATGGCCTGAAAAGTTTCTGTAACCATAGAGCCCTTTACAGAATGTTTGTCCAGCCAGATATAGCATATTAATTTAGGATACTTTCATTATGGTGCATGTAAATTGCAAGAGTTATTTGAATAGTTACAGTTTTATAAAGGGTCCTTCATACGTCAGTAGAAATAATTCATTCTTCTGTTTCATAAATTATTTTGCCTTTAAAATTAGGATTATATGCATTTCAACAGCCCACAGCATGATTACAAACTTAATAAAAGGAAATAAATATTAAATAAATAGCAAGTGTAATATTTATTTGTTCCCAGGAACCCAAACAGTGGAAGATAACCTATACACTAACCCTACACAAATCTGGCCTTACATATGTAGACCATGTTAAAGTATATTCATTTTCCCTTCACAGTGCCAAGAGATAGTCAGAATTAATCCTCTCTTTAGAATACTAAAGATTATGGCTAGATAGGTTTAAAAGACTTGCAAACGATGTAACATGTGCTACTAGGTATCACATGTTTTGACACAATGAAATTTGTCTATTTAATATTCATTGTTAGTAACATGAAAAGGTTTACATTAAATTTTGAGTATACTATTTGTGATGTCTCTCTTTATCAAACTTTTCTTTTGGCAAAACATCTACCTTCCTGATAGTTTTGAGTGACTTACATATGAAATGAGCAACAATATTGTCTTTAATCATGCCAGTGTTTATCTGCATCAGTGCATACCAAGGAAAACACTATTTCAATAATGCTTTCTAGACCTACACTGCTCAACTAGAAAGTCTCAAAATATATTCTGAATAAGAGGGAAGTGTTGCAGCAAAGTAAAGTCTAGGACAACATAAATGAAGCATTCCTTGCTTCAAAATTTAAGGGGAAGCCGAAAGCTTGACAATGAAGATAAATATTTTAGAGTAATTTTTTTGAAATCATAACTGATGAAATACAAATCAATGCAAAACAAAATGTCAAAATTTTAAATTAAGATAGCCAAGATAAAAATCAGTAATAGTAATCTTGTTTTGAATTAATTTTTATTTTTGGTATTTCCTTAAATTTTGCACCTAGAGGCAAGTGTGTCTCTTACCTCATTCCAATCTCAGTCTTGTTCTTCATTCAGCTAACTAAAAGTTCATCAAATGGTAAGTTGAGAACTTTTGGCAATTTTGCCAATCAATAGCACCTACAGCTGATAATTGGCAATACTAATTTAAGAGAGGATAGTCTGTCTTCATATTTTTCCATCCACTCCTATTTTGTTTCCCTTGACATTATTTTCATCAACACAAAGATATACAAATCTGTTCTTGCCCCTTATATTCAAGGATAAATGAAGGACTGATCTCTACTCTTATATATAGGTTGTTAGCCCTATGCTATCAGGTCACCAAAAAATTGAAATTAAAATAAAAAACCATTAGCCTAAGAACAAGGAAAGCTCAAAAGACACAAATAATTTATTGAAGCCCTTTCCCCTTATATGACAATATTTGAGACAGGGGTCTTTGGTTATAAAATGTAAATGAGGCCATAAGATTGAAGTCCTAATCTAATAAAACTAGTGTCCTTTTAAAATAAAAGGAGACATCATAGATCTCTCTCTCTCTCTCTCACTCTCTGCTATGGGAAGACACAGCAATAAAGTAGCCCTCTGCAAACCAAGAAGAGAGCCTTTACCAAAAATTGATCTTGCTGATAATCTTGATCTTGGACTTCCTAGTCTCCAGAATGATGAGACAATAAATTTCTTTTGTTTAAGTCACCCAGTCTGTGGTACTTTGCTATGGCAGCTCATTCAGACGGAAACAGTGTCCCATATCTCAGTTTCTGTGAGAGGATAGGAGCCTCATTTCTTTAACTGACAGTTGGCAAACAAAGACAGCTTAATCACATTGACCAACTTCCCTATTAATCTTCACTACTTTTCCACTAGCTCATCCTAGTGTCTAAAAATCCTCCCACCTTTTGTTTGAGCCAAGGAACTCAATCTCGCCTTTATTACAGTAATTTTGAAGAGTCTTCCTTACCTGTTTAACTCAGTTCAGTGTAATTTTTCTTTGACAAGTTTATTACTCACTGGCAATTTGTTTTTTTGCAATCTGTTTACAATATGCATTTTTAAAACAAAAGCATGATTGGTTTAAATACATATGAAATATTGTTAATAAATATTGAGCCAATACAATATTTTTTTGTGTATAATTCTTTGTGTATTCTATAAAGATAATTCTCTATTTAAGCACAACACTGATTTCTGACTCTTTTGTTGAATTTTTCTCATTTAGGCATTTCACTTTTTTAAATATTTGGGTTACTTTATGCTATGTTATGATTATATGTAAACACAGTCACTCAAGAATTAATAAAGCAATGTTTTCTGCTTTCCAGCAAAATATTTGTTAAGTAATAGAGTCAATTTTTTTCCCACATAGGATCACAGTATGGCAACCAAAGTTTTCCCGGATGATTCCTATTTTAAGATGAAGGCCCAGGGTTCCAGAAAGCTGTCAGTCTCTAGTTTAATAAATTTGCTTTCTACCTTTGATTTTCTCTAAGACCAGTTATTTACCAGGTTATAAGAACACAGCCATCTGCAAATGATCAATACGTTCTCTGCAGGGCTGATAACGCTATAAAAAGTAAGTAACAAAGAAGTGAAAGAAAATGAAAGAAAGAAAAGAAAATATAGAACACTTTCCTATGTCTACTACTCCATGAAAGAAACTATGATTCTTAACATATTTATTTTCAATTATTGAGTAAATTTACACAGCTAGTGCATCTGTTTTCAATACAAATATACAAATGGCTAATTTTACTATATTTTCAAGTTTGCTTATCCTTGATTGAATACAAAGATGCACCAATATTATGTGAGTGATACCAAGGTATGTCAGAAAAAAGATAAATGCTTCAAAGCAAAAGCTACTCAATATATTCACTTTGCACAAAAGAAACATGAAAGACATGTTTAACAGTGTAACCAATCAATGAAAAACCTGCAAATGTAAAAGTGTTTGAGTTATTGCTTCTGTGAGTACCCCTAACATTTTTATTAACTTTCAAATGCATAATAATGACATTTAAAGAAAATTACCATACTTAGAGACAGATTTTGGCTGGGCTCGGTGGCTCAGCCTGTAATCCCAGCGCTTTGGGAGGCCAGGGTGAGTGGATTACCTGAGAATCTTGTATTTTCTTCACATTATCAGTAATCACTGACAACAAAGTCTTACTTACTTTTATACCATTTCATCATCTGATAACTTTATGAAAACTATGGATAATATTGTCAAGAATGAAGTATACAGAAGTGATTTCCTTTCTTCATATCTCATTATGCTTAAAGCATCTGACTTCATTCCAGCTTGTACTTTGATCTAGTTTCCTAGTTATCCTACTTTATGGACATCAGAAATTCTTAGAAGACTGCTAACATGTAGATGTCTTGGCCCAATCCCTGGAAATTCTGATTCAACAATCTAAGGTATCCTTGTTGACTTTCAGCAAAGCCATCTTAATTAGTTAGACAGTTCTTGATAGTCTGAGTGATTTTATAAATGATGTAAAATATCAGGTTTTATTCTAATTAGAAAAAGGAAAACAAACTCCAAAGAAAAGATTCTTAGATCAAAAAAGCACAAAGGACATCATATCACTAACCTTTTCACTATAGATCTCTAACTCATGGCTCTGTTGTTTCACTTACAGTTTTTTATGGACTCTCATAGGCTTCTGATTTCAGAATGAGAAATTAACTCTGAAAAAAATGAGGTGATGAGACAATGACTCAATCCTATGGTAAGAGCTAGATGGTGCTAAGAAGCATATGGAAATTTTACCAAACACTAGCTCCTGAATACCAACCAAGTGTCCACCCCTGTGCTGGGCATGGTGCATCAAAAAAGTGAATCAGATCTGGGTTTAAACAGAACATGAAATCTGATATTGCAAAATCTGTGTTTTTACACACCACTGAGATCACAACTGTTTATATTCTCTCTTTCTTTCAAGGTTAACTTTGATGCTTTTATGGACATAATTTTCTTGTTGTTGTTGGAGGGAGAAATGGGAAACTGGCCTAAGACAGTGAAGGGTTTTCCACAGTCTGCCTTCTGTCATCAGTCCAGCTATACACCTGCATAATTCTAGAAGAGTAATTACCTTCACTGGCAAAATTTTTGATACACTGAGTGAGAAGTCTCCTGTTAACCCCCAAATCACTTATATTTTTATTTTCTGTAGTAACAATCTTTTCTTCTTCCCACTCTAGAAGCTTTTTCTTTTTACTATTTGAACTATGTTTGCATTCTGAAGGAAAAAAAAGAGTCAAAACACTAAAAGTTACTGAAAGAAAAGCTGCTGAACGACATGTATGAATTTTATTATATTGAGCATGGATAAGTTATAGTAGCCATCATCTTTTTTCTTCTTTCCTATGACTCTTTCTATTGCTGCTAGACTATTTAGTTAGATTTGTAATGTTAATAAGAAGTAACTTATCTTTAAAAAGAATGGAGAAATAATTTGCTGCTTTGCAATAGTGACAGCTAAGAAAAATGATTTACAAAACAAATACAAACACAAATAGACAAGATTTACTCAAATTGTATCACTTAAGTCACATCACTGAAGGAAACACTCATTGATGTCCTATACATTTTGTGTCTGAAATAAACTTATGAGATCAGGAAGCATTTGGGATTAATTTCAAATCCTAAGATTAAAAATAAATTGTAACTATTCATTCAGTTTTGCATTTTAATGAAACTTTTTATAGGATTTGAGTTAAGATAGACCCTCAACCTGTAAACCTTAAAATAAAAAGTAGAATCTCCATATTTTTCTCTATTACAGGACTTGTATATTTCTCTAACTTTAAAGAGTAAAATCCATCATAAAGAAAACTACTGTCATGATAAAAATGAAAATTCATAATGCATAAACGTAAGAATTTTGAAGTAAAATATTTTTAAATGTCTAAGCTTCTTATCCAACACGCATAATCTAATTAAGCACCTTAAAGGCATTTAATGAGTATGAGTTGGCTAATTGATGCATATTAACCCATAATCTAACATTTTCAGTGCCACTTCTGATGGAATTCACGAAATTCATTATGTGCTTCAACATATGCAAGAAAGAAACCTCCCAAGTGAATATCACTAACCACAGAGAGAAGAGTACACTCTGTTCCTTTATGTTGTAAAACCCACATATTTAAGTAAAACAGAATCCCTTTTCTCTCAACCACTGAATTTTATCATACCATCGGAAATATCTCCCCGTGGAGATTTCTTTATGCTCTTAAGGAAATGAATGTTGAAGTGAAGAAATCATGTAATATGATATTCAAATGTTAAAAATCTGATAGAATGAAAATTTTAAAAGAGAGCTTTCTCTACTGCAATTATAACTGTCGAACAGATCTTAAGAGAATATTCCTTAGTTGCTTTAGCAAGGAATCTCATTTTCTTTAGCTATCTACCATATAAAATTACTGATGACAACATTTTGTCCTTTCTGTATGCTCCCTTTCACTGTATTTTGGTAGTATCTTTCAACAAGATAGAGTGAGATTTTGGATTTATGCATTGAATTAGTAGCTAATAATGGAAGGGTAAAAGTGTTTGCAAGTATGATAAAGCTGTGTGGCTACTGGTGAGAATCTAAACCTAACAGCCAATTTAAGAGTTAGGTCAATATAGACATTGTAGCTCCTTATTTAAAGACAGTGTAAAATGAAAGTCAGTAAAATGAAACAAAACAGAACAAAAACACAACAAAGTAAATAAAATGATTGGAATAACAACAGACAAAATTCTGAATGTGTAATGGTTTGAAACAGTGTACTTCAATGAGGTCATGGCGGTACCATTTCATTAAATGTCACTGTGATCTTGGACTGCCCATATCACTATATAAGTTGTTCCCTAGTCCATAAAAGGAGGAGTCTGGATCAATGGTCTCTAAGTTATTGTCCAGCTCTAATAATCTTCATACTCATCTGACAAATAATAACTTTGGTAGGGGCTGTGAGAGCATAATTTTGTTAATTGAATCTGATTAAATACTTTCCAGTATTACTGGAGAGAATAAGTTGTCAGGGTTCAGCTAACAACATATGTAATAAGCTAACAACATATGTAAGGGTTCAGCTAACAACATATGTAATAAAAAAACTAACAACATATGTAATAAAATAAGTTGTCAGGGTTCAGCTAACAACATATGAAATAAAAAATAACATTGTTGAAGTGGTAGCATAATATAACTAATTCACATATTTAGGAACTGATTCAATTGAATCTGTACAAAATTACACAACCTGGTAGATTTCTAAATAGAAAAATAAAATATAAAATTTTCTAGAAATTGCTCCAAGACCAATTATTTAATGTAGGTAGTAGGAAACTGATGTCCAGAAGAGCAAATAACTTTCTGAGGGCATGCAAAGCTAATGGCACAGTCACACTTTATATCCTGCACTTTTTGATTTCTTAAAATTATATGCTTTTTTCTACTTTATTGTGATAAATGTAATTTCTTCTAAATAAGAAATATGGGAGATGATCCTAATTCTGTGTTCTAAATTGCTTAACTAAAAGTTATTATGTATAAGGTATACCACAAATCGCTCATTAAATATGCATAACTAGAACTCTTTAAATAACTCTACCATTTAAAATAAACTAATTGAAGCATGTACTTTCCCCTTGTTCCCTCCTAAAATTATAATGGAAAGATTAATTTTACAAAATGATAAGCCATAAGGACATACAGGAATATAAAATTATAAAAATAGAGTTTTGGAAACTAAGGGAAAAAATCAAAGCAGGTATAGGAGAATTAGATGTCTTAGACCTAGAAAGCAAAACACTAAATTGCCAAGGAAGAGTTCTAGAAGTAAACTAAATTAACAAGAAATAATCACAGAAAAAAATTAAGTAATTAAAAGGTGCAAACTGGACTTGGTGGCTCAGCCTGTAATCCCAGTGCTTTGGGAGGCTGAGGTGAGTGGATTGCCTGAGCCTGCAGGTTCAAGACCCACCTGGGCAACTTGGTGAGACCTCATCTCTACAATAAATCAAACATTAGTCGGGTGTGGTAGCACACGCCTGTAGTTCCAGCTACTTGGAAGGCTGAGCGGAAGGATCGCCGGAGCCCAGCAGGTTGAGACTGCAGTGGCCGCTCCTGGCCACAGCACTACAGTCTGGGTGACAGAGTGAGACCACAACTCAAAAAAAAAAAAGGTGCATAACTTTCTAAAGTTGGGGTGCAGGTCCTTTTTCTTATTTTGCATAGCTCAGAGATCTTTTCTCCAAACAGGAAAAAGCCAGAATATTCCTCTCTCCAGAGAATGAATTAGATAGATGCAGTATTGAGAAACGAATGGCTCTCACTGAGAATGTGAAAATCAAATTAAAAAGGAGTAATAAAGGAAATTATTTCTATTGAATCATGAGATGCAACAACTTTCCCCTACTTGGTTTTAGCACATTGACTGTGATAAGGCCTCTTAGGACTTATCACTATAGTGGATAAGTCCTTTTGGGGGGAGACCCCAGAAATGGCTCCATTTGGACTTACAGGCATTGGTCAAGCACCCTCAGTGGCTAAAAGTTCTCAAATTTTAAATTGGACAGATAATGAGACTTCAGGAACTTTCTGCCCATACGTTATTCCATCTATCCCCTTTACATTATGGGGAAGAGACATTCTTGCTCAAATGGGCATGCTTTTATAGAGCCCTAATGACAAAATTTCAGCACAAATGCTACAAATGGGCTATGATCCCTTTAAGGAACTTGGCAAAGACAGACAAGGAATGCAGGAACCTGTCCAAGTTAATGTAAAGACAAATGGAGCTGGCATTGGTCATTCAAATTTATCCTAGGGGTCATTGTTCCTGAAACTGCTGACCCTATTACCTGGAAAGATGACAAACTGGTTTGGGTGGAACAATGGCTCATGGCCTCTGAAAAACTTAAGGCAGCTAAAGAAGTAGTTCAGAAACAATTAGAGACAGGTCATATGGAGCCTTGGAACACTCCTATTTTTGTCATTAAGTAAAAATCTGGTAAATGGAGACTTACAGGATTTAAGAGCTATTAATGCTACTATGGAAGCCATGGGAGCATTGTAGCCTGGATTGCCATCCCCAGCCACTATACCTGTTAACTTTAATATTATAGTCATTGATTTACAGGATTGTTTCTTTACTATACCTTTAAGCCCAGAGGATTGTAAACAATTTACATTCAGTTTACCCTCTGAGAATTTAAAGCAACTATTTCAAAGATTTCAAAGGAAAGTCCTGCCACAAGGAATGAAAAACAGCCCCACCTTATGCCAAAAGTATATGGATGCAGCCTTGCAAGGTATTAGAAGCCAATATCCTAATCTCTATTTGATCCATTATATGAATGATATTTTGCTGGCTCACAAGAATTGTACTCTTTTACATAACATTCTTAATGAAACTGTGACTGCTTTAACTAATTGTGGTCTGAAAATTTCCCCCGAAAAAATTCAAGGCAATCCTCCTTTCACATATCTTGGCCATGTATTACATACATAAACAATAAGTCACCAACCTTTACAATTAGAAAAAGATCACTTGGTGACATTAAATGATTTCCAAAAAATGCTGGAGGATATTAATTGGATTAGACCTTATTTACATATTACCATGGTGGAATTAAAAAACTTTGTTCAATATTTTACAGGGGGATTCTTCTCCCAATTCTAAGAGAATTCTCACATCAGAGGGCAAGGAAGCCTTGTCCCTTGTGGAAAAGGCTATTGATTCTCAAAAGGTTAAAAGAGTAGATTACGGCCTGCCTTGGGACTTAATTATTCTGGCCACTCTCCATACTCCCACAGAATGTCTGTGGCAAGAAGGACCGATGGAATGGCTCCATCTACTGGTGTCATCTAAGAAAATATTGACTTCTTATCCTTACTTGGTAGGCTTACTTATAACCAAAGGGAGGCATAGAAGTGTTGAATTATTTGGACATGATGTGCACAATATAATTGTTCCTTATAATAAGTTTCAATTTCAAACTTTGTTACGATTGGCTAGTAGCTTTAACTGATTATAGGGAATCTGCTTTATTTTGTGCTCAATCCAAACATGTTATTAATAATAATTTTTCCTATGAAGGACACTCTTACTCACCTCCCATTTGCTTTTATGATAATTCAGCCTTTAATAATTATAAAGTTTCTTGTTTGATATCTTCTCTCAAGTTTTTAACCACTAACAGTCCAACTCAGAGCAATTACAGAGAGAAGAATGGTGGATTGAATTGCTGATGCCCAGAGGAGTTGATCACAGTTTAGCCACAAGAACTTCGCCACCATCTGGTATACCCATCTGCTTTCCTAATAGCACCGAGAAGGACTGGTTGCTCATCCAGCAAGACATGATATCCAAAGTGGAGAGAGTGCATTTATGGATCTAAAGTGGACTATTGCATACCTGGTGAAAAACTATAACAACTCCTATCGGAAATAAACAAATTGTTCAACCTCACTTATGGAGGGCCCTTGCTGCCCTGAAGCCCATTGTTTTAGCCTGACCATGTGGGGGATTTCATACCCATAAAATAAGAGCTTGAAGCCGGGCTCGGTGGCTCAGCCTGTAATCCCATGCCTTTGGGAGGCTGAGGTGAGTGGATTCCTGAGCCTGCGGGTTCGAGACCCGCCTGGGCAGTGAGAACTCATCTCTACAATAAATCAAAAAATCAGCCAGGTATGGTAGCACATGCCTGTAATTCCGGCTACTTGGAAGGCTGAAGCGGAAGGATCGCCGGAGCCCAGAAGGTCAAGGCTGCGGTGGCCGGGAGCAGCCACTGCACTCCAGGCTGGGCGACAGAGTGAGACTCCGACTCAAAAATAAATAAATAAAATAAAGTAAAATAAAATAAGAGCTTGTTTACAATCTCCA
>NW_007250690.1:362667-396204 GCF_000164805.1 Carlito syrichta
GAGTTGGAGTCTCATTATGTCACCCAGACTGGAGTGCAGTGGCCACTCCCGGCCATCGCAGCCTCGACCTGCTGGGCTCTGGCGATGCTTCCGCCTCAGCATTCCAAGTAGCTGGAATTACAGGCATGTGCTACCCTGCCCGGGTGATTTTTTGATTTATTGTAGAGATGAGGTCTCGCTGTCCAGGCGGGTCTCGAACCTGCGGGCTCAGGCAATCCACTCACCTCAGCCTCCCAAAGGTGCAGTATTATAGTCTGAGCCACCGAGCCTGGCTGGTTTTGTAATCTTTAAACAACTTCCTTATTTAATGGTTCCAGTACAACTATAATTTCGCTGGTATGATGAATATGGTCTACAAACATTGTATGAGGTTAACTCTCTATTGGAGAAAAAACAAACAAAAAAATCTCTAGTTACTTTTATCTTGGGAATACAGCCCTAATAGTTATTGCTACTTCGGTAACAGTTTCAGCTGTGGCTCTAGCTCAGGAAGTTCACATGGCTACTTTTGCTAATTAGTTATCTAAGAATGTTTTTATAGCCTTAGCTACCCAGAGATTATTGATTAGAAGCTAGAGAGCAGAGTTTATGTTTTGGAAAAAGCAGTTGTAGCTGTAGAACAAGAACTTGTGACCTTAAAATTAGGTTGACTCTTCAATGTCACTCTGAGTTTAAATGGCTTTGCCTCACTCCTTTAGAGGTAAATAAATCTGTCCACACATGGGAGAAGATTAAAAATCACATCCTTGGAATTTGGAATCATTTGGACTTGAGTTTAAACCTTACCAAGTTACATCAGGAAATCCTAGTCATGACAGTTGCTGAAAAGCAATTCTGGTCTACCAAATTGGCCCGTTCTATATTTAACAATTTTTCTTCATTCATTAATCAAAAATCATTGATGTCTATATTCATTAATGTGGGAATTTGTGGAGCAGTGATTCTCTTGTTGCAGAGTCTCTTTTCTATCATCTTCAGAGTGTTAAAAAAGAGCATATCTCAGCTCCACACGGAGTTCAATGGTTTCGTGCTTAAAAATAAAAAAGGGGGAGATGTTGGGAGCTGGCCATGGAAGCCCAGTGAGCATTAGGGATCAGGGAGGGCCGTGGACCCCGAGACCACTGGGATGCATTCAGGAGCTATTGACCCCATTCCCTCCTTCCTTTTCCACTTGGCAGTGCAACCAGGAAAGGCTCCTGCTGACTCTAACAAAAAACTCTGAGACCGGAACATACACAACTAAACATGGGAGTCTATTGTTCCCATTTTCCACGGTGTATGGTTTTGCTTTTAAACAATTTAAGTTTAACTTTGAGTCACATTGAGGAGCCTTAATGCAAGTCACAGGTTCTCTTGATGTAATTTTAGAAATTTATAGATATAGGTTTTGGAAAATAGTTTATATAGATGAAAGAAAATTTAAGTAACCATTTTGTTATAGAAGTGTGGTTAGTTCAGTTTGACTCAGGGGAGCCAGTGAAGTTTGAATTAGGCATGCTGGTGCTAGGAGAGTGGAACTATAGTAGCAACTGTTTTATAGAGATTAGTTTGAATTAGCATAGAATAGTAAAAGGTAATATATTATTATGTTGGTTTTGTGTATAAGCATTGAATGATGTTATGTAGCTGTAAACAATTTAGGGTACATAGAAACTGAATAAGAAACAACAAGACAATTTGTGGTTGTTCTTTCTCAAGTTCTTCCTCATGTTTGAAAAATACATCTGCTTGAGAGTGGGGGTTGTCTTGTGTACACCTGGACCTGTTCATGTGAAAGGCACATACTACCTTTTGTGAAACCATTGCTGTAGGAGCTCCCGTGATGATAACTTTGCAGAGTTTGGGGATAAAAGCCCTGAGATAATGCTCAATAAACAGCTTCTGCTTAATTCTAAACAGGAGTCCAGTCCTTTTCTTTTCTCTCTAGTCTCTTTTCTCTCATGAGAAGAAACACACCTCCAGAGACACCCGACCCTTGCAGGAGCAGGACTTCAGTATTAAAGTAAACTTATTAATTATCTTGTTAAACTACTATAGCCAATTAGTATTGGAGAGTCAAATACATCATTTATAACTAAAAATAAAATAAAGATGTATTAACACATTTGACAATATCAAGGAAATCATTATAAAATGTATTACTATGTAATATCAGATAATAGAAGACAGTAAAGGAAAAGAGTAGAAGAACAAATTTGCTCATTTTAACATTTCTCAGTGTGGAGAAATACTAGTGTCAAATGGTGTTTAAAGAAACTAGATATTTTCACTGAAAGTGACAAACAAAAAATCTAAGACTACTGTCACACCTAAATCATCTCAGATCATAACATGAACAAGTCAATGCTGCCTAATGTAATGCTGCCTAATTTGTAAGTCTTAAAGAAACAGAGCAGAGTTTCCCAAAAGAGGTATCAGAGCACACCAACACTGTGCTAACATACTGAGATAACAAATCCACCCAGCCTTTTGTATTCAAGGAGAACTTGGAGTAGCCAGACTCCCAAAAAGGTTGTATCCATCCAACAGTGATTGACCGCTCTCTTTTTATCCTGGTATTTCATAAACTATAATCATTTTCAATATACCATAATGTAAAAAGTGTACATTCCAACACAATTCTATATACACAGATAAAAGATTTATAAGAAGACCATTCTTTATTTATCCTTTCTTATATAATTTTGTTGTCTGGCAGTTCAGTTTAAGAAAACTGGAAAAATACTAGAAACAAACTTTTTTAAAAGACTTATTGAGATTAATAGAAATTTTGAGAAAAAAATAATTGGGTAACTGTGGTAGAAATGGCTATAATTAAATAAAATAGAAAAGTTTCTGACTTACTAGGTTGCAAGTAAACTATTATAATGTTGTATGGACTTATTTACAAAGAGAAGTGATATCAGTCTATGACAGTGAAATTCAAAACAGTAGGTAAGCAAATAAACTCACTGTTTCTGAGATTTACTCAGTCAGATATATCATAATATATAAATTTAGTTTAATTTTTGTATTTATTTTTTCCTTTGTGAGAGCTGCTTGACAACTGAACTATTTAAAAAAAAATAAAGAACAAACAACACTTGATATTCAAGGATCAAATTCTGAATGTTTCTTTTTCATGGGTAGTATACTGAGCATTCTACCTAGGACATTTTACTTACTAGACAATTTGACTTTGTAGCCCTCAAACTCTCTTTCAAATGGCTCAAATTATGTCATTACTGTAACCATATGTACTCTAACTCAGAGTAATTTTTTAACCCGAAGACACCAGCTTAATACTCTCCAACTGTGATAGAGAAGAATGTCCCCAAGAACCGAGGAAGTCTTTTGCCATAAAGGAGTGGACTGATGATGTAAACTATATTTATGGAAGCCTCTGTAAAGCAGGTTGACATCTTATAACTACTTTTTCCAGAAAAGAGTTAAATTTCCAAAACATTTATTATATTTATATTCATTTTCAATAAATGAAAAGTTTATACACATTTATCTTTTATGAATATAAAATCAAATATGTTAATATATTCATAAATTTCATATACATATTTAATAGTCACATGACTGAAACATATTATCTGGAATGGAATATACAGAAGGGCTTAATAAATAAAGAACTAGGTAATGGGTAGAAACGTTAGAATTATATTTTGATTTATGAAGCAGAATTCCAATATTAATTAATAAGATGATAAGATTAATTGAATCATGTAACTTGGAAAGGAAGAATTAAAGTTACAAATGACTACAATCAATGGCACAAAACCACTAGGGTTCTACTCCATAATCCTTCCTCTCTAACAAAACTTGGAATGAGACTGCTGCTGTTCTGGAAATTTGATTAAAGGCCCAAAGCTGAGGACAGTGGGTACAGTTTATAGCAAGGCCATAGACAGACCCCTTCAAACTAACAAAGGTGATGATGAAATAATTCTCATGACTTTTAACTCATGTCCATCTTCGTGATTATAAAACAAGGTTAGAGTTTTGTTAGCGATCTCTTGATTGGTCCAACTTTGGTCATGTATCACAATTACCTGCAAGTGTATTGGAGGGAGATAAAAGAACTGTTAGTGACAGAAACTGGAAAGGATGCTGAGCAGAAAGATAAAACAGCAACTTTAATAGAAACTTGCATAAATTCGGAATAGTGCCCAATTGCCTCAGGACAGGCCAGGAACACAATGATCTTTAAACACCTAAGAATATGAAGAAGGATGATCTGCTGTTCAGAGTGGGATCAAATCTATATTGAAGGTACCAATAGCTTCAGCTTGAAAAAAACAGAGTAATAGAGTGCAATATTTAAAGCAAGTTACTAAATTTATTTTTAAAGACATGTAGCATCAGATTTTTACCGTTCCTCTTGACTGAAGTACTTAATCAAAAGCACTTGTTTGAACAAAAGTAAAACAGTTTCTTTGAAACCAAAATATATCACCTACGGGCAAAATCTTGGGTATGCTAAATGTTTCATCTATAAATTGACTAAAACAAGCAATTGTTGATGAAACCTGTGGTATTCTAAGGTTGTGTTTAACTTCCTTAGTCTTTGTTTTTTGAGAAGTATTAATATAGTTGGAAATTTAGTTTAAGTTTTTCAAGTATAATTTTGCTTTAGAAACATAGTTTGCCTTGAAACCATAACAATAAATAGTAATCATCAAATGATCATTTTCTTATTTTAAATTACACCAAATCAGACTTCGTCTTGGACACAAGTTATTTGAGAGGTTATTTAAAAAAACATAAATGAGGAAGTGGAGAAGGATAAGAAAGAGAAAAGGCAATACGCTTGATAAATAGTAGGTTATCATTGTGAAAAACTGGAGAAGAAATTGCCTCAGAATTGATCACTGAGGGACAGAGAATGCTGACTCTGGTTAAAGTTAAGGATTTCCCTAGTCTAAATCTTAGGTATTTCTGGGTTGCTGTTCTCACAGGCCAAGCAGGCTCCTAGAACAGAGGCAAAAACCCTAAAGCGGAGGAGCAGATAGATGCGGATAGACACTTGCTGCTTGATGAGGAATGCAGCACGTAAGGGTATTATTCACTGTAGTTTTAAATGAACTCAGAAGTAAACTGAGTAGATATAAAATGAGAATTCACAAATGTTTGTTCACTTCTTAAGTTACCCAAATCTTTTTATGCCTCCAATTGGGTATACCTAGTTACAAATATTTCAAGCTACTGGCTAGCTAAAATATCTAAAAAACTAGAGTGTTAATAAAACAAGCTAGAGTCTTACTGGTGCAAGACAGTAACTGATATTGATCAAATCTCTTCTATCACCTATCCTAGATTCCTTAAAAACCTTTTGTTTGTAATTCTACTTATCTAAGTTATTTGCTCAGTGGCATGACTCAGGTTTAATCTCTGAGAAATATGATCCCCTAGTTATATTGGATTGCTGCAACTGCATGCTTACTTGTTTTTACTGAGTATGGAAAAACCACATGGAAGCACCACAGTAGTCCCCAGCCTCCAGACTTACTGTGCCCTTTCTGTAATATCTGTTAGCATTGTAGATCCCCAGGTACTCATTATTATCAGTGTTGATAACATCCAACAGTATAATAACTTCTTTCTTTCCCTGTTGCTCTATTAAAATAAGGCCTATTAACATAAGTTTCTGCAGTATTGGGGGCACAACACTATTCAATGGTCATTGGTTCAATGCACATTGTATCCCGTATAAAAATACATTTGGGCCTCTGCCTAAGACTATCAACTGTATATTAGTTCATTCCTTAGCTGAATTTTCAAAGACAATCCCAGTATATTCTCTCAGGCAGCAGCTTCCAGATGATGTGATAAGACCAAAAGATTACGTGTCCACGTGCCAGTTGTCACACACATTTCTTTTATTATATAACTGATTCTCATGTCCATGTTATAGTGGATCACATGGTCTTAGGGGCCCTCTCACGGTTCCTTTGGGGGACATTGTGTCATCTACTCTGTTGTGATACATGATATTCCAAGCCGGTGGACCAAACCTTCTGTTTGAATAGCAGTACTAGTTAAAGTCCTGTGAGGAAGAAAAGCAAATTCATGCCCACAGCATCCCTGGTTGGCTTAAGCTATCATTTAACTATCATTTAAGAACTAGTGACTACAAAGGGAGACGAGGACTACCCTGACAGCATCCAGGAGAAAAGCATTTGTACCACATTAAGGCAGTGGGAGAGTGGTACTTCTTAAAGGAGGCAGGTGTACCATATTTTCAGATTCAGAAAGCTCAGAAGTATCTGGGAATTTGTGATTGGAGGGTATGTCTGTCCAAGTGTTTCCATTCTATGTGTCTGGTTCTCATTTTTTTCTAAACAGTGTCCTGCCCTTAGCAAGCATACTCTGAATCTATTGAGAGTTTAACCTTATTTGGAGATTGGCTACTCTGTCTTCAGGAACTGAATCTAACACTTCAGCTTGCCTGCTGCCTTGCTGCAGGAAGCATTAGCCACTGCGTATGCTACCAAAAGGACTCTGGCTTTCACACTTTACTTGTAACTGGCAATTAATTAATCTCATTTTTTCCATGAAAAAATTCAGAGCATAAGTGGGGTGGATGTGGCTATTCTCTTCCAGTTGTTGTTTCTACCACAGAAAGTTTATTGTGTCAAATGTCTTTTCTCTGGACAATTGTTTCCCTATCAGGACCCGCACAGTAGGATAGGAGGTATTCAATGCTGTGAATGAATCTACTTTGTTGTTCCACTACCCTTACAATCAAAGTCTGAACATGATGGTTAACATAATCTTCTGTCATGCTTCAGGAGATAGGAAGTGCCTTCAATGCCACTACAGATGTCTTCTGACTTTCAGAGCATATCCTGAATAGAGTTTTG
This sequence comes from Carlito syrichta, assembly GCF_000164805.1. Classification (NCBI taxonomy): domain Eukaryota; kingdom Metazoa; phylum Chordata; class Mammalia; order Primates; family Tarsiidae; genus Carlito; species Carlito syrichta. The sequence continues at coordinate 369,519 of NW_007250690.1, forward strand.
ACTTTTTGGATGCTGTTATTAACTTATTTAAAAGTTTTGTGGCAGTTTGTAAAAGCCATACTAGTGTATAGTCCTTGTAATCACCATTACCTTTACATTTTTTAGTTAGAGCTGTGGCAAAATGCTGTGGTCTGAATGATTGCGTGTCCCCCAAATTTAGATGTATCCTGGGAGGTGATTAGATCATAAGGGCAGAGCCCTTATAAATGTGATTAGTGACCTTATAAAAGTGGTTGCAGAGAGTTCATCAGTCTCTTCCAACATGTGAGGAGAGAGGAGAAAGGTATTATCTATGGATCAGAAAGTAAGACCTCACCAGAATCTGCAGGTGTCTTGATCTTGAACTTCTCATCTACAGAACTGTAAGAAACAAATTTCCGTTGCTTATAAGCATCTCTGTTTATGATATTTTGTTATAGTAGGTCAAACAGAATAAGACACATAGTTATTTCCTCTTCCACCTAAGCCTCATCCTACTCTATCACATGTGAAGCTCTTGGCAAGAAAGATGCTATTACACTCCAGTGGTTATCATTCACCCTACTTACTATCAAAAAGGGGGTCTTCTGTTGCCATCTGGCTGATGAATAATCCAATTACAGAATCTTGTTCCAAAGTTCTTTCTGGGCCGGTTTTCATTGCCAACATCCATAGTGTGAGAAAGCCCTGTGACCCAGAAGCAGAAAGCTTCAAAATCTGGATAGGAAAAACAGCCAGCATGTACATCAGTTGTCCACAGTGATTACTCAGAAGTGAGTTTAGGTTACATATGATGGGCATCAAAAGTGTCTGATACAGTCATTTAGCCATTCCTCTTTAAAGAAAAATTCTAAAGAATTGCTCAAACATGTTTCCCTCTGTCTGATTTATAATTTTCCAATTAATATATCTAAAGATATAATACATCAATTTGAAGACATAGTTAATCTATTGTTTTTGCTTGTCCTCATCAGCATCCGATAATACAAAGGCAAATTTAACTGTGTTATTTGAGCAGTCATAAAAATTCAAATGCTCTATAAAACCATATCTGTTGCAGCCTTTAATATAATTTAATATAAAGTACATTTTAGACACAGCTTTTATTAACATGAGTTTTGAAAGAAATCCTTTAAAATGAATCCAATTTACATATTTCAAAATATAGGATAAAAAATGATATGCAGTGAGTTATTACCAGATTTATTTTTGATGCTTTTACTGAAAAATTGATAAAATTGAATACAAGGATAAAACCTGAATGATAATATATGAGTGAGAGGTAATGATTCCCAGTGGAGAGTGGAGAAAGAGGAAAAGTAAATTGGCCCCTCAATTCTCAGCCATTAAGCTACAAGCCTTTTTTTTTCAAAAACTTCGATTCTTTTTTCAAGATTATAGGAAAAGTGAATGAAACGATTCCAAGATTAGTAAGTAAACGTAGGTGGAGGTCAATCCCATCAGTGAGATATAAATATCATCTTCCTATAAGCATATAATTCTAAATATGTAAATTATAACAATAATTTAGCATAATAATTTGGTCAGAAATATGTATTTAAAAGTGTGCATCAATTTTAATAGTCAGCATTCTGTTAATAAGTATGGAAAAGTTATTAATTTTCCCTATTATTGTCCTCTTAATAGCATATTCTTGTTTTAATGATTAAAAATAGCATATCTCTTTTCCCAACTGACATTTTACTTAAAAGGAAAGCTCATCATTAGCAGTGGTTATGTTTTTAACATAATAAGATAAAAAATGTAGAATTCAAAACTTTTTTGCCATTTTTTTCAATAAATAGTTTAAGAATACAAGAGGAAACAATACATTGCTAAAATTTAAACCAGAATGAAAATTCACAAGAGCTCAACAACAAAAACCCTATTTTCTAAAAGCATTATCATCACAAATTTATTCCATCACCTTTTTAAAAATGTTTTTACACATTATTTTCTTCTGATTTCTATAGAAAGAGTACAAATGACCTCATATTAAGTTAATTGTTGTCTCACATTTGCTTTGTTCACTTGTTGATTTTCTACCTGATTAAAACAGTGTTTTCATAAAACTACACAGAAAAGATAAAAGGAAACTTTTTATACCTCTCAATGATATCTCACGCCCTGAGTTTCAGTAAGACTCCCAGCAAAGGAAAAGAGGAAAAGATATTTGGGTTCAAAGGAAAAGAAACAATGCGTTTCTTATCAATCTTTGGAAGAATACTTCATGACAGATTTTCAAGGGCTGATAAATATCCAGAAATGCAAAATATAAAAGTTTACATCACAGACAACTACTTTAAATTGCTAATCCTCCAATTGGTCTCATCCATAAGTTGTACATGATTTTGAACCACCCTTCCCATAGACTCAATAACAAGGTAAGACAGATAATGTTAATAATATTTATATATAATTGTCATACAGTTATGAGTAGAATTATATATGCATATGACTTTGTTAAATAATTATACTGAATCTATTTTTTTATAAATAGAAAAATCTGGGTCTAAGTCTTCATATAACACTGCCTTCAATCTCACAATATTTCATTCTGTGTCTCACTGATAAAGATTCCCAACTCCTTATCTTTTTCTTACCTTTGAGATAACTCTATACACCCACAGTTACTTTTACAGATGCTGCCACCACTATAAAACCTTTGTAGTACAGATTTCCCTTTGCCCTAAGGGACAAAGTATATGAAACTCAGGTTGATATACTAGCAAAAATTATTCTCTTATTGCATTGTTTTTTTTTATAAAGATAAAATAAATTCACTTTTTGAACAGTCCTAATACTATGAGAAATTTTTAAATTTATAGCAAAGACAAAAGATTATAAGATTTTCCTTTCTGAAGCATTTGCTATATTAGTGAACTCTACCCAAGTTTCTTTGTCTCTATAGACAATATGTATGCCATAATCTGTGGATTTAAAATTACACGTAAAGTATTGGCCACCAGAAGTTGTTAAATATATTTTTAAATGCCTTATTTTATTTGGCACTAACCAAATACCTGAAATTCCTGTAAAAATTCAACTTAAAAATGAAAACCCTTTAGAAAAATGGGTTCAATATTTAACTAGAAAATATAAAAGGCTAAAAAATTTTATGAAAATAAGTAAAGATATTAGTATCCCTGAATAACTAGTTTTCCAGTTTTAAGTTCACATCTATAACTAACATAAAAATTATTTGCAAATTATTGTCTGAAGCCTCAGCAAATAATATCTTTAAAAATGATCATCTTGTTTTTTTGTCTGTATCATAATAAAATCTGAAAATATTAATGACTCAGGCACAGAAAAACCTAAAGCAGTTCTCCCAAATACATGAGAATATTTTAAAAAGTGTTTTTAAATAAAAAGTCTTTATAGAGACCCATGCAGGAAACCTATACATTTTCCATGTAACATGGGCATTAGTAGTAATCAAAGGATAAATATATTAAGGTTAATTTGCAGAAAGATGTGCAGAAAATGGACATATCTTGGTCCCAAATAAATCCTTTACTCTGTGACTTTCATTGATGTAATTTGAAGAGCAAAGATTTCTTGCTGTCTGTTCTTATGTTTTAGAGAACAAGGTCAACAGAGAGTCTTTCCTCTTAGAGATTGTAATGCTGAACTATTTCATTTCTGCCAATTATGCACCCATATGCCTTCATTTTAAAAAAGGAAACCAAATAGATAATTGTTATTAATTAATGTGCTTTCAGAATTTACAAAATAGATGCAGATTCAGGATGCAAATGACAAGATATTAGGTCAGAAGGTAAATCAGTAAACATAGAACATAGTCCAGCAATTAAATCCAAAATTAACAGCAACCCAAAACTATCTTTTCTTCTGTGACTCTCATCCTTCCATCACTTATGGCTGTGCCAAAATCTTTAGAATAGTAAAGTTCTGAGGATCACTCTGGACACAGGAGGAGGATTAATGAAGAGGAAAAAAAAAGTGAGTGATGATAGATCGGTTTCTACAAAGTGAAGTGTAATAAGAAAGCAAGAGCACAGACTAAAGAGTTAGCCAACATTATAGTTAACAATAATTTATTGTATATTTCAAAATAGCTAGAAGAAAAAAACTTTAATGTTCTCAACAGAAAGAAACGATAAATGTTTGTGGTGATGGATATCCCAGTTACCCTGAGTTGATCTTTACACATTGTTTACACATATCAAAATAGCACATGTACTCCAAAATATGTACAATTATAATAAATCAATGAAAAATGCGAAAATGAATACGGTGAAGCAAAATCATTCTTAGATAGAAAGTAGAAATTTAGGGGATCTTAAGACAACTGAATAGAGCCATATCCTGAGATCTCTGGTGGGAATAGATATAAGCTATAGAATAAGGTTGGGAAATAAGAGAAATTCTTAGTAGGAATGGAAAAGAAAATAAAAATCAACAAGAAGGAATGAAATTATGGGAGAAGTATAGACTTAGTTGGCTGTGATTACTGACATTTTGTGATTTTTTTAGGTGGAATTCCTTTGAGTAATTATAAAATTCAAAATTTTGTTGTGCTGGCAAATAACTGAAGTAGCTTAGATGAAATAGCATCAGATCCAAGGAAGGCTTGTGAAACTCAGATGGTTTATAACATCAAGGGGATGTTGCATTCATCGTGATTATTAAAAGTGGCTATGAAAAAATAAATATTTGAGATGAATTCAGAAGCTATTGAGAAGGAAATTAAGAAAGAGTGAGAGGACTTGAAGAGGAAAATTGATTTTGTGAGAGTTTAGCAATGTGATGTTTAGAGTAATAGGTCCTAAGATTAGGTAAACCTCCCTACTTCCCACTTAAGCACAGATGGTACTAGAAGACTCCTCATTCAGGCTTTTACTGTACAGGAGGAGAATTTGCAAGTGTAAGAATAATTGTGACTTTGGAAATTTTTATGGTAGGAGTAATGTTCCAGTCCTGAAATCTTAGTAGAAGGACTTGAACTTGTGTTCTGGTAACACATTATGGTTCTTCATATCAAAGATTGGGAAGGGGTGCTGATTTGAATGAAAAATAATTAAAATATTAAGATAGCCGGCTCGGTGGCTCAGCCTGTAATCCCGCGCCTTTGGGAGGCTGAGGTGAGTGAATTGCCTGAGCCCGCGGGTTCGAGACCCGCCTGGGCAGCGAGACCTCATCTCTACAATAAATCAAAAAATCAGCCGGGCGTGGTAGCGCATGCCTGTAATTCTGGTTACTTGGAAGGCTGAGGCGGAAGAATCACCGGAGCCCAGCAGGTTGAGGCTGCGGTGGCCGGGAGCGGCCACTGCACTCCAGTCTGGGCGACAGAGTGAGACTCCAACCCCCCCCCCCCAAAAAATTAAGATAACTGTTAGGAAAAGCCTATTCTCCTGCTCAAATCAACCGCTGGAAACACCAGTAGAAATACTGGAAAAAGAGGAGAGAAAATAATAGAAGTGGAAGGTGTAAGATAAGACATTTACAATAGAAATGGGTTCCTTGTGGCAAAATTGAAGGAATCCCAAAGGGTCAGATAGTGGCAAATGTAGGAGTAACCAAGAATAAGGAAGATCTGAATGCAGTTGAGCCTAAAGATGGAAAAATCCAAGCACTAGCAGTTTCCTCCTTGGAATTGATTAATTGTCTAATATAAAATTTGTTGGTGTTTGTTTTGAATTTGTTTAAATTATTTGAAAATAATTGATAAAACATTACTTAAATTTTGCAGTCTTTGACACCAATTAGAAAAAAGTAAAATACTTTCCAAAAAGAGAATCCCACTCTAAGAATACTGTCTTCATTCTGTTACTAACATTTTTGTATAAAAGCATATCATTAAGATTATTTATAGTCAATATAAATGTTTCTTCTCTCTCACACACAAAGACACACAATATTAAATATTTCACCAACATGATTCCTGGAGAGTTCTTGTAAGGAATATATGTATTTTTAAAAGGTGATTTAAAATGTTTCCCTACTTACCAACTGCTAAGAACAATCATATTACAATGATAAACATCACATTATATTTATGCAACTTATACTGTGTTCTAGTTTTGGTGATGCGTCTATCAAAAAGATTTTAGACTCAGACAGCTTGCATTTTACTGTAATAGATTAGTTCAGCTTAGATAGTGCTATGTTTTTTTCTTCTGACATTTCTTGCAAATTATCAGCTTTTGTAAGACATGAAATATTCAGAGTTCACTTCCTAAACATGATAAGGATAAACAGATACAGCAGTTCAGGAAATACCCCGTGTATTCAGAGAAAAGAACAGTAGATGTTGCAAATGAAAAAGGCTCAGAAATTATTTCAGTAGTTCTTAGTGTTACTTTTCCAACTAAAAAAGTTTATTCCATAAAACATCGCTAGAGCACAAATAGCCAACTTCAACCTCTCTATTCGTATCAATTTTTGGCAAATCTGAAACTACTCTAAAATATAAAATCTTTTGATTAAAAAATAAATTATAAAAGCAGTCTTCCTATATTCTGTGTATATATATATATTTATATATATATATCTTTATGTAATTCAACATATCTTTCTGAAAAATAGTTATTTTTTTTTAATTTGCAGAAAGCACAATATAAATGTTTCCTCTATGATTTTTATTGGAACTGGTATTTGGAAAGAATGAGAATTTTTTTTTTACAATGTTTTCGCAAAAATGCTTTCAGGCTACATTTACATTTTGTAACCTATTATTTTATGGTTTAAAATGTATGACATTTATTAAAATTGTTCCAGTTTCATAGATATCAGTTCATATTATTTTCAGTATTTGCTGAAAGTGGATGATATTTCTCTTTCATTTCATGGGATAAACATAATTACAAACATGTTTTCCAGATTTCTTTTAAGCCAGTGATATATAAGAAAATGATGCTGTCTTATTTTGTCTTAATACAATTTAAAAATCATATATATGGAGTCATCAGAAAACAGAGGAGCAGTTTTATGCTTTTGAGCCTCAATATGCCTTGTACTTTTGAGGCATTATAATTTCTTGTGCCACAATTAACAAAAATGAAGAATCAACCAAAAACCTATTTTAAGGAAAATTCTGCTGGATAGAATGAAAATGCCCTACATGGCATGGTTGTGTATAGCCAACACTTAACACCAATAAGTCAAAGGAGAAAAAACAAATTTGTGCCAAGAAACAATACAGGCCACTTGTGTCTGTGAACACTTATCTGCTACTGTTGGCACAATTTGCTTCCAAAAATCAATGAGAAAACTGTGATAGGCAAAGAGATAAGAATGTTCAAGTAGTATGACAATATTGTTTTATCATCAAGAATGTCAGTAACTGGTTCTGAAATAAATTACCATAATAGTTAGATATAATTTTATTTAGTTTGATTTTAATTTCAGGTAATATAGGCACATAAAAAAGATAATAATGCAAAGCACTTGAGAATTTAAAATATAACACTATTTTAGTAGGAAACTTCTCATTCAAAATATTATAATTAAATTAAATAGCATAACAATTCACAGTTAATATGACCCTAAACATTCTTAAAAAGAAATATATTTTTCATTAAAGTATTTTGTATTTTTATCAATGATTTTATTTTGTTCTTTAGCAGTGATGCTAGAGGGAATAACTGTTCACTCATTTTATATAAAATGTAAAACCTGATAGAGAAATGTTATATTACCTGCATAGATTATTTAGAAAGGATTTTATAGACAGCTATGCAAAACTTCTCAAACAGGGATACATAAAACCCTGGAGTACCTGCCAACTGTATGTGAATAAGCTGTTATAGTACATTCATTTGAATACCAGTCCTGTTCAAAGATTTACAGAGGAAGTATTAGTTAATTTTCTTCATAAACAGCTCTTGGTAGATCTTTTAAGGTAAATAAAAATAAAATGTTATTTAAAGAAAAATGCAAAAATCAATGTGAATTTTTAGTGTAAATATAAAAAAAGAGCAGGCCACTGCCAACCAAGACCAAGGCCTAGGAGTGTTTATCTGCCTCTGTTCTTAAGGTACATAGAGAATACATTTAAGAAGCCCAAGCCGGGCTCGGCGGCTCAGCCTGTAATCCTGCGCCTTTGGGAGGCTGAGGTGAGTGGATTGCCTGAGCCCGCGGGTTCGAGACCTGCCTGGGCAGCGAGACCTCATCTCTACAATAAATCAAAAAATCAGCCGGGCGTGGTAGCGCGCGCCTGTAATTCCAGCTACTCGGAAGGCTGAGGCGGAAGGATCGCCGGAGCCCAGCAGGTCGAGGCTCCCGGCCACCGCACTCCAGTCTGGGCGACACAGTGAGACTCCAACTCAAAAAAAAAAAAAAAAAAAGAAGCCCAGCTGTACACTAACTGAATAGTGGTGTGCTAAGGTGGTATAAATAATACTGTGGTTATCTTTGTCCTCACAAAAATTCCTTAGAAAAAAAGGAGAGACAATTACTTCTAGCATTAAGAAAGAAAAAGTAAATTAAATTTGCTCATTCAATCATTTATTCATTCACCAACTATGTAGGTATTGAAAGCCAACTGTGTGTACTGGGATTCATCCATGCGGAAAGCAATCACAGCCCCTCTCTTCATGAAGCTTACGAGACTTTCAGGCAATTAAATGCCACTTTAGAGTATAACCATCTAATCTGAGAAGTATGAAGAACATGAACACTGAGATGACTGTCCTTGAATGTATTAGTATCAAACCTTTCTTTTCAAGACTTCTCTTTGCTTGGACACAGTGCACTACCTCAGTTATAACAAGAGCCTGGACATCTCTGAGCAAAGCAACCAGTAGGTTATGAACCCAAAGCTGCTAGCAGCTACTGTAGTCTGTGTTTTTTTTTGCAGCTACTATGAATCCCATAGTTTTTGAGCAGTGGTATACTAGAAAATTGTCAGCAACTAGCTCTCTCTGTAACTTTAAAAACCTACAAATATGGATGGATAGATAGATAAAGAGATAGATAAGTGTCATACATTTTGCTAACATTAAAAAATGGGTGGCACACAATTTACTAATACAATATACAATACTCATTATCAATGCCATACAGCCAATTAATTCTCACAGAATATTTTAATTGATTTTTACAAACCTCTTGTATTTGTTGCCAACTTACAGTTGCAATTGATGAAAGAGTATAATTACAACATGAATGTCAGTTGATATTCGTATTTGCTTTAATGAGTAAAAGAAAGTAAAACAAAATTAAGACTTATGTCTGGAGTGACACTCATTTTTCAATGGCATGAGCTGCTACTTTACTGGGGAAAATAATAGCTTTCAAACTGAAGGATATTTCCTCTTTTGTCTTGTATTCAACACAATGTAACAGCTATGGACGCCATACATTTTGAAGTTTAACCTGCATTATTCACATTTTCCCCCCATCACTCTCCAGACAAACAGCAAAGCACTCACTTTCCTGTTTCAAGATAAATGCATGTCACTGAATGCAGAGTTGGAAAGAGATTAACGGTAGCTGACCATTATGTATTCTTTCCGCTATACAGATTATTACAATAAGTATAAATAACTTCAAGATTATAGATAAGAGAAGAGAACCTAAAATTAAAAAGCATAGTTTTGAATATTTATTAATATTAATATGTTAATATAATTTATTTCTAGTACATTTATATGGTTTAACTTTTAATAATAATTGATTCACAAATGACTTACAACATTTCTGAAAACTTAACAATCAGCTCTCATGAGCAGGTGTGAATGAGTGTCAGCATAATACTGTTTATGAGCATCTAGTAATCCCTTAGCACCTTAGTATTCTCTTCTTGGTTTGCTGGGGACTTTTCTGATTTTAGCACTGAAAATCTCATGTTTCTGCCCACGGCAAACTGGGACATTTGATTATTCTAAATCATAAACTCTGCAAAATATTTGTGTGACTGTCTTCTTATTGATAAATGGGGATTCTTTCTCTAAACCTAGAGCCCTTGCCAGTTCCTTTCTCCACAGGATCCCTGTCCCTCTGTCTCTAACTTTTATCCAGGATGCTAGACTCTATAAGATAGACTATTGCCATGGTGCCTGTCACTACCAGACTTTGAATAGCACCCTCATTCTGTTTAGAAGTTGTAATTCAGACCCAGCCTAAACTCATCATTCTTATTGAGACCAAACCTTTGGCATGATTGAAACCTCTTTTATTCTCCACTTAATGGAGATCCTGATAATTACTTTAAGGAGTTACTATGAACATTAAATGAGATTATGTTTATACAATGCTTATTATAGATATTCAATTATTAGTAATATTACACTACTATTCTTATTATTAGTCCTATACTCTTCTTCTTATTTTTTTTTTTAGAGTTGAAGTCTCACTCTTCCTATTTTTTTATTTTTTATTTTTTTTAGAGTTGGAGTCTCACTGTGTTGCCCAGACTGGAGTGCAGTGGCCGCTCCCGGCTACCGCAGCCTCGACCTGCTGGGCTCCGGCGATCCTTCCGCCTCAGCCTTCCAAGTAGCCAGAATTACAGGCATGCGCTACCACGCCTGGCTAATTTTTTGATTTATTGTAGAGATGAGGTTTCACCTGCCCAGTTGGGTCTCGAACCTGCAGGCTCAGGCAATCTACTCACCTCAGCCTCCCAAAGGTGCGGTATTACAGGCTGAGCCACTGAGCGCGGCTCCTATACTCTTCTAAAATCAGCCATTTCCTTTCTCTGTTGGCTTCTGCTAAGAGGCAACCTACCTTTCAGCAGGTATACACACAAGTTATTTCTGCTAAAGAAAAAGAAAATCTTAAGACTGCAAACTCAATATGCCAAAGGGAACATTAAGCTTGGTAACTGGTCACCTAAAAACAACACATCCTTGTGTTCACAGATAGCTATAATTCTGCATGCTTACTTTATCTTAAATAAAATGTAGATTTACTAAATGCAAGACAAATGCAAAATTGGCTTTTCCTATATCCCCTCTTTTCACATGTAAAATGTAAATTTACTAGTCAAAATGCCACAAGAATGTAACAGCTTGGGCCATTGTCTACCTTTTCCCTTCCCTCTTTATTTCTCCTTCCTCTCTCTTGCTTTTTCCTCTTCAAATATTGAAGTCCCCAAAGCCCTCTTTGGAAAAAACACAGGTCACAGATCCTACTACAACTTGTGCTTCTTTTTCCTGGATACCTCCTCAATCTTGACAAAATAAACACCTAATCGATTGTGATCTGCTCAGTCATCTTTTGGTTTGTATTACACAGCCTGTCACCCATCACATGTAACTGAAGAAGAGAGTGCTATGACTGGCACTTCATAATGAAGTAATGAGTACCTGCCATGATCTGGTACTGATGATTCAACTGGCTCTGCATATGTCTTCCAGTCAGCCCTAAACATAGCTGATTTTCCCAGTCAATCTCGTTAGCTACATTTTAAGCTAAGTGCTTTATCTTTCAGAGGTTGTTCAAACTTAACTCATATTTACATATAGAAAGAGTAAAAGACTGCTTCTTGCTTGACTGGCAATACTTCTCACCTTGGTGGTATTGTATTGGACAGAAATAAAATTTAGGAAAAGGAGTACAAAATGTAGGCAATGGGAATTATTCCATTTTTTAAGGAAAATGTTTATGGAACACCCTTGAGAGATGATTTAAAAGAGAAGCCAATCCTCTAGAGTAGAGGTCAGCAAACTGTGCCCCCCCACATTCTGCTTTTGTAAATAGAGTTTTATTGGTTCATAGACATGCCTATTCATTTACACATTGACAGTGACTGCTTTTGCACTACAAGTTCAGGGTTGAGCAGTTATAACAGAAACCAAGTGACCTGCAAAGCCCGAAATATTTGTTTATCTAACCCTTTAGAGAAAAAGTTTGACAATCTTCACTCGAGTGTCTAAATGAAGATGTACTTTTACAGTTCTACCTTGTCAGAGGCAGTGACTTGGGAGAGGGAAAAATTGGTTTCCAGATATTCCCACATTTTCAAGTAAGGAAAAAAACATGTTCTTGCTCCTTCCCCAAATTAAGACACATACCTAAAGTGATTAAAGATCAGGACTGTGTCTGTTGTCTGCTTTGACAGAATCTTCTAAAATGAAAGCAAGGAAAAGTTCTAAGAGCCTACATTGTCAGATATTGACATGTTTACCATTAAAAAAAGGGATTATTTGTTTTTGCTATGCAGCTTTCAGAATATCATCATTATTTTCTGAGATTATGCCTAAATTCTCTGAGTGAAAGATTAGCCAATCCTATTGCCCTGAGCTAAAACGAAATTTGTTCTTTCATGAGAAAAATTTGCATCATTTGTGTAGTGGAGTAATCATGAGTATATGCTAAGAAATTCTTAGTATGAGCGAGAATTTATACAACAAAATCAAGTATAATTTGTCAAAGAAATATATTAATTACATTTATTTTTTATTGTGCTTCATTGAAAAGTCATATAAATTGGAATTATTTCTTTTCAGTTTTGCATTGTTTTTCTCTATAGGTTTTCATAAAGTAAAACCAAATCATCATGAATATTGAGTTTTGTGATGTCTGCTCCAATGTATATTGTAGAAAATTAGGTTAGATTGTCTGGATTCTTATTCTTCAACAGTCTCTTTAGTCTCTTTAAACAAGACACCACATTCTTGGCTGAAGCATTAGCAATAAAATGTGCTACAAAGAACTAGGAAGTTCATTCAATATTAGCATATTATAACTAATTATTTTAAGGGAACATTATAAAATCTCCCTAGTTGAGTAGCTATCCTTTAAGGACTTTCTTGTAGAAATGTTGAAATTATTGAATCGGGACCCAGAAAGTGGCTCATTTCTACCCATTAAAGAGAAAAAATAGAATCTAAAATAGAAGGTTAATTTGCCTTATAATCAAAACTTCTTCCCTTCTTCTGTATACATTTGGTGATGAGAATGAGGAGAGCAAGTTGGTTGGGTATAGGGCCAGGTCTGAACAATCTGCATAAGTATTCACCGTGGACCCCTTTTCCAGCGCTCTACCACTCATGTCTACGTCTACCTACTGCACACAGACAAGTACACACAAATATGTACGCATAAAGAGTCACTCAAGGTTTTAGGAAAATTAAAATGCAGATAGAAATATTCACCCCAGCCGGGCTTGGTGGCTCAGCCTGTAATCCCGCGCCTTTGGGAGGCTGAGGTGAGTGGATTGCCTGAGCCCGCGGGTTCGAGACCCACCTGGGCAGCGAGACCTCATCTCTACAATAAATCAAAAAATCAGGCGGGCGTGGTAGCGCGTGCCTGTAATTCCGGCTCCTCGGAAGACTGAGGCGGAAGGACCGCCGGAGAACAGCACGCGAGGCTGCGGTGGCCGGGAGCGGCCACTGCACTCCAGTCTGGGCGACCGAGTGAGACTCCAACTCAAAAAAAGAAATATTCACCCCACAAGCCTATTTGAGCTTACTGCACTAAGTACTGACTCCTCCTTTTCCTTCTTTATTGCTTATATAAATCAACACAGGATCAGAGTGGAACACACATCACTCCCATATTGTCACTCTTAACTGAGCTTTTAGCAAAATCAGTGAATATAGAGCAGAGTCTCGGGAGATAGGGAGAAAGACAGAGGCTGAAGAGGATCATGGAGATCCTCCCGCACTGCTTAAGTACTCAATCTAATAACCATGGTCTTGTTTGACAGCAGGGAAGTCAAGAGGAAGGTATGCTCTCTCTTCACTCTTGTTAAAACTATACTTATTTGCCAGGGCAAGCTAATATTGCTCTATTTGTAAAGCTCCTTTTTGATCTGTCGGAGCAAGATTGATTAAACGCTCTATACTGAAATTTTCTGAAACTTTGGCGACAGCTTTACCTTAGCCCTTATTCCCCCACACAACTGATGCATAATGAGGCATGGACATGATTGGAACATGGGTGAGCATTAGATAGGGTTGGGGGAACAGAAGCAGACATATCAAGTCACATAATGTTCAGATAAGTTTATGTTTCTGAAAGGAAAAAAATTTTCTTTTTGCTGCAATGTGGTCTCTGAACATATGGAACCAGTTGTATCCATGATTCAGGAAGAAAGAAGATGATGCCCAGAGCAAAAACACTAATTGTTGAGATTTGCCTTTCAAAATTCATTTTTAAAAGCTCTTGTCAGAAATAATAGTTTGGAGAGAAGTGCATTTATTTGAAAGATCCAGATTTTGTTAGAATAAAAAAAGCACCTGCAGGTCCAAAACACAAAAACAAAAATTATAGAACTGAACAGAATGAACAGAAAAACCTCGATTGGACTGTAGGACCTTGTACTTCAATGCGGAACCTGGTCCTGACCTTTCTGTCATGTTTTAAATCCTGGAGTGCAAAAATGACACTTTCCAATTAAGTTCAGCACCCCAGGTTACAGGGTAACTTAGCCAAGAATTTTTAGAAAATCAGTTTGAGGGAAGGAATACATGTTAACTATTTCTTAGGTCAGTGTAATTTCAGAGTTCTAGTGTGAAAGAATACATCAAGCAGAGAAGGATAGGAACAACTCACCCTGTAACTTCATGACACAATGAGTGCTTCATAGTGAGTTGTTTCTTCAGCAAATGTGTCTACTCAGCTATGAGTGACATTTCCCTACAAACTCCACCAAGAAGCCACACTTTGTAGAAGTTCTTCAGAGGTAGGAAGCAGAAGAATCACGTTTATCTGCACAGCTTTTCCTAATGATCTGTTTTCTTTGTAGGAAGATAGCTACCACACACTTCAAACAGTGTCATCTTGCTGCTTTGGGAGCCTCTTGAAAAGTCATATCTCACATCCAATAATATAGTGTTTCTTCTGAGACTAGAAGTGGCAGTAGTTGTGAGAGCTTTGAATTAACAGGCATTGGTAGCAAAATTAGACAAACATGCACAAAATTGTCAGACCTTGGCTGTAACTGACATTACAAAAGCTAGTTTTGACAAGTAGAGAAGAACAAGAGAATTCGAGATGTATCTGTTACAGTAGGTTTATTCTTTCACTTTCTTCTTGGTAAGCTATGAGAAAGTAGCCACGCAATCAAATACATGCCACTATGAGATAGCCAGTAAAGCAGACAAAACGGCAGTACCATCCCCATCACTGCTTTCACACCCTTCCTGAGAGCCATAGAGAAAATTTAAAATGTTTCCTGGGCTTCCTAGTACAGTAGGTGGCTGATTATTAAGAATCAATAGATTTTTCATTAGAGGAAATCTGGACCCCAAAACTTGTCTCAGTTCAGAGCAATGCTTGCTCTGGTTTAAAGAAAATAAATGAAATTGTAATCTGCATATCTTGAACTGCAATTGTAAATATAAGCATGCTTTAGATGTAAGCAACAATAACAAAAAAATTAACCAAGCAAAATAAAATAAAATATAAATTAATGGCTGTTACATATTAAATAGGTGTCATAAAATGTATAGGTAGCAGTGCTCGTGAGAGAAGATAACTAGTGGCAGAAACATCAGGGGATGATAATAAATACGGCAAGAATAAAACTAGGCCTTAAAGAATAATAGAATTTTGACAGACAGAAATGCTCTGATAGCATTTCAGGAAAAGGGACTAAAGAAAGAGTTTAGTAGTGGGTTTTATATAGCTGAAGACAGAAGGGAAGTGGGTCTAGATCACAGAGCTTCAATGGTCAAACTTGAATAACTGTTATCATAAAGATAAATAAATAAATATATGTATATATGTATCTTATGCACTATGTATATATCTATAATCTTGAGCAAAGGACTGACATGAACCAAAGGAAGCTCTAGAAAGAACTAGCAAGTAACTACAATAGAAACTGCTAGGAGTGAATTAGAAAAAAATAAAAAAAAAAAACTAAGAAGACAATGGCAAAAATCCAGATGTAAAATAATAAGTGCCTAAATTATAAGTGATAATTGTATTGGTGGTGGTAGAAATAGAAAGTTAGAACTAATTACATTCTATAGATGATGATTCTACTCGATATGGGATTCATGTATAGGAATACTATAATGATGACTCTGAATTTTGAGAGTAAGTTACTACATGACTGTTGGTCCAAGCCAGTGGGAAGGAATGCCAAGAGGGATGGTTTGAGAAAAATAAGGGAATAAGTTTGGTTTTTGGCTTATAGAATTTGAATAAAAGACATAACATACTTGAAAAAAATATAAATTTGGTAAATATAAATGACATTATAAATTCAGGAAAAAAGAGACCATGTCCTGATAAGGATCAGGCCATTCATACTATATTACTCAAACAACAGAAGATGTTGGTGACCATTATGAAGACTGTGATGTTACCTGAAAATATTGTGTTGAATAAAAGTACTTCCATAAGCATCTTCACACAATCACAATCTGAATCCCTCTTTTATCATATATTTTAAGAATTATTGTAATTAATTGTTGACATTGTTTCTAAGAAACACATTCCCCTTGTCTAGGTGCTAAAAATGTACATTCTGATTGCTTACAAAAATCTCTAAACTCGGTTTGGTGACTAAATATTGCATAATAATATTCTGAAAAATTCACATTTGCCTTGGCCTTATTGAATACTAAAAACATTTTTTTCTATTTCATTCCTTACTTTTTCTCCTCAGAGCAGCCACATTGTTGATCCTAGACATCTGGGCTTCCTTAAAACCCAGGAGAATGAACTGGTGTTCTGGAATTGCCTAGAATGGCTTCAAAAGTTCAATGAGAAAGGAAATGACTTAATCACAAAAAAGAAGAACATTGGATTTCAAGAGTTAAGTGAAAAATAGGGTAAAATGTTCTTAGAAAAGCAGATAACTTACAAAATTTCTTAAGAGAAACCTCCACAATCTAAGACTAAGCACATATGACAACTAAATGCAGCAAGCTATCCTGAACTGAATCTTAGAACAGAAAAAGGACATAGAAGAAAAACTGAGAATCTGTCAATGGTCTCCTTACATTGATAAAAGCCTTTGGCAAAGTCTCAGGATACAAAATAAATGTACAAAAGACAATCGCATTTCTCTACACCAATAATAAACAAACAGAAACCCAAATAAAAAACACAGTTCCATTCACAATAGCCACAAAAAAAATGAAATACCTTGGCATCTTCCTGACCAGAGATGTGAAAGACCTTTACAATGAAAATTACAAAACACTGCTCAAAGAAATCAAAGCCGACATGAACAAGTGGAAAAATATCCCATGCTCATGGATCGGAAGAATCAACATTGTGAAGATGTCCATCTTACCTAAGGCAATCTACAAATTCAATGCAATACCCATTAAATTACCAACAACATTCTTTTCAGACCTAGAAAAAACAACACAGGAATTCATATGGAAACACAAACATCCAAGAATAGCCAGAACAATCCTCAGCAAAAAAAACAAAGCAGGTGGTATCACAATACCAGATTTCAAACTTTACTATAAAGCTACAATCATCAAAACAGCTTGGTATTGGTACAGGAACAGGCATATAGATCAATGGAACAGAATTGAGATTCCAGAAGCAAAACCTCAATTTCTCAACCAACTCATCTTCGACAAAGCCCCCACCACCTACCAATGGGGAGAGGAAAACCTATTCAGTAAATGGTGCTGGGAAAATTGGCTGACCACATGCAGAAGATTGAAACAGGACCCCTATCTATCCCCATGCACAAAGGTTAACTCCAAATGGATCAGAGACCTAAATGTAAAACCTCAAACCATAAGAACCTTAGAAAAGGAAGGAAATACTCTCATGGAAATCGGAACTGGCATCCAATTTCTGTACAAAACCCGAAACCCACAGGACTTAAGAGAGAAGATAGACAAATGGGACCTTATTAAACTGACAAGCTTCTGCAAAGCCAAAGAAACCACCAAGAGAGCAGGGAGACAGCCTACAGACTGGGAAAAAGTATTTGCCAACTCTAGGTCTGACAAAGGCTTAACATCCTGGATCTACAAGGAACTGAAGCGTACTGAAAAGAAGAAAACAAACAACCCCATTATAAAATGGGCAAAAGACATGAACAGACACTTCACAAAAGAAGACATTCGAGCAGCCAACAAACACATGAAGAAATGCTCAACCTCACTAATCATCAGGGAGATGCAAATCAAAACCACACTGAGATACCACCTAACTCCAGTCAGAATGGCAATTATCAACAACTCAAAAAATAACAGCTGCAGGAGAGGGTGTGGTGAAAAGGGAACACTTCTACACTGTTGGTGGGAGTGTAAACTAGTGCAACCTCTGTGGAAAGCAGTGTGGCAATTCCTAAAAGCTCTAAAAATTGACCTTCCATATGACCCTGCAATCCCCCTACTGGGAATATACCCTGAGAACACAAATCACTCTATAAAAAAGATACCTGCACACGTATGTTTATCGCAGCATTGTTCACAATAGCAAGAACCTGGAAACAACCATGCTGCCCATCAAAAGAGGACTGGATTAAAAAAATGTGGTACATATACACGATGGAATACTACGCAGCCATAAAAAGAACAAAATCATGAATTTCGCTGCAACCTGGATGGAACTAGAGTCTATAATACTGAGTGACCTCTCACAAAAACAAAAATCCGAATATCACATGTTCTCACTCATATAATGGACCTTGAACATCCAATGCAATACTATGAGAAAATGACGGATGGTACTGGGAAACTATGGGGGGGAGGGGGATGGGATTAACAGTAGCAAATATCTGTCGGGGGATGGGAAAACACTTTTTATTTACAGGGTGCCTGAATGAAACGTCATTGTACACCTACCCTTAACTGTACCCCACAAAACCATAATAAAAACTACTGATTAATGAAAAAAAAAAAAAGAAAATAAATTAGTCATATCTGGAAAAAAAAAAAAAGAAAAACTGGTGAAATCTACATAAAGTATGTAGTTTAATTAGTAGTATTGTAACAATTTTAGTTTCTCAGTTTTGTTGAATGTAGTATAATTATGTAAGGTACTGACATTAAAGGAAGCCTGATGAAGGGTTTATTGAAACTCTGCTATCTTTGCAACTCATCTTTAAATTTAAAATTAATTCAAAATAAAGAGCTTAACAAAAAACTTGATGTTAATTTTACTCAATTTTCTGTTTCTCATTTCCTTTAAGAGTAAGAGAGACTATATTATATAGTACATATAGTTTTATAGATTATATACAACTGATATTCTGTTTTAAAAAGATATTTTGAATTGAAAGAAAGCTCTTTTACAAAAACCTTATTTTATGTAAGACATTGATCTAGAAGCCAGGTGTTGGACAACATGTATTTATTTGTGAAAAATTAAACTATGTTAAATATGACCTCTTTATACAACCTAATATCCCATCAAGTTGGAATTGTGTAACTTGAAAGTAAAATTAAGTGCATGTTATATTTTCAAGGTTTTTGTTCAAGACCTATTTCAATATTTTAATTTTTTTCTAACTTACTGACTAAAATATTTCTGAGGCTAACTAAAATAGCTCCTTGTATAACAGAAATGTTAAAAAAACTCACATTAAATTATAACTGTCATATTTTTAGCAATTGCCTCTTTCTCCTGTTCACTAGCATAATATTTCAGATCGTCTTGAAAAATGATTTGACATGCAATTTTTAAAATAATCAAGACAAGAATTGCACAGCTAATCCAGAACATTACAGAGTCAAAATAACTTGAGCTTGAATTTGTTATGCATTCTTGCATTTGAGTTGCGCATATGTGTGCACATGTGTGTGTTGGGACTGCATAATTATGTGCATTCTATAAGCAATCAGTGAATGGACATAGAAAATAAACAATATTGGGATTTTAATTGCCTCTCAACCTCTGAAATACATGTAAAAGCTGAACTTCATATTAATTATTAGTTTTCTCCAATTCAGTCAACACCCTTTTATTTATTACATATTTCAGGGATTTATCATGTTTTCAGAACTTTTATTTTAATAAAATTATTCTCCATCAGCATTGTTAATTTACAAATTGTAGCATGCATTAAAATCACTTGGAGTGCTTGTTAAAACTAAGTTTATCAGGCCCCCCTTCAGAATTCCTGATTCACTCTTCGGTGAAGTCTGAGGATTTGCATTTCTAATATGTCCCAGGTGATAATGTTACTGGTGACCTGAGGAGTATGCATTCTTATTGTATCTGTCAGATGTTTCTGCTACCAGTATTAAAAGCAGGTGTTTCAAGTTCTTTCTTTCTATCTTTGCATCCAATGAGGCAAGAAGAAATTACATACAAACTGATGCTTCAAAACATTTTATATGAATCAGCATATAAAATAAAAATAGATTAGCAAATGGAAAGCTAATGTATTTACAAAGGCCATTTATTTTCCAAGAATTCTATCACAAATTAACTACCATTTGACTGCACAGTTGTTTATCTCTAAAACAACTCTATAATTCACAAGTCAATTTATGCTTGTCTGAGAACATTATAAAGAAGAGAGCTGCTAAGACTAAATGGAGCTCTTCTTGTACATTGTCTTTCCTCTCCACCTGGTGAACAATGTGAAACAATTTCACAAAGGACATTTCTTTCTGAGTGGTATATAAGACAACTTTGATCTCAAGTAGCTTAACACAGAACATGTGCCATACGGAATTTTGTATTTATATTTCTCAGCTGCAGGCACTTATATATATGAATTAGTATCACATCCATCACTGCAGTTATTTTTTTCTTATGTTTTACCCTTATTAGTAGTCTAGTAGCATGAATAAGGCCATCGCATCATCAGAGTAATCAGAATTACACTAAAAATATTATTCTTAGCCGGGTTCGGTGGCTCAGCCTGTAATCCCGCGCCTTTGGGAGGCTGAGGTGAGTGAATTGCCTGAGCCCACGGGTTCGAGACCTGCCTCGGCAGCGAGACCTCATCTCTACAATAAATTAAAAAAAAAAAAAATCAGCCGGGCATGGTAGCGCATGCCTATGATCCTGGCTACTTGGAAGGCTGAGGCGGAAGGATCGCCGGAGCCCAGCAGGTTGAGGCTGCGGTGACCGGGAATGGCCACTGCACTCCAGTCTGGGCGACAGAGTGAGACTCCAATTCAAAAAAAAAAAAAAGCACACACACACACACACAAAAAATATTATTCTAATTCCAACCTTTTACCAGTTGATATTTCATGATCCAAAAATTTATAGGCACTTACTGATGGGTTTTCTAATTATTTCTTCTAAAACCTGATAGAAATGTCTTTGTCTCATAAAATGAATATTCTACTTGCCAATTCCCTTTAAAATAATATGTAACATTTAAAATTGTTTGCAAATGATCATGAGTTATTGAACAATATAAAAACAATATTATTTCATATATGCATTGAGTTTTCCAAATAGCTCTTTCTAAAATGTATTATTAATAATGACAATCATTTTATTATGAGATTTAATTGAACCACTGTGCTAGTGTAAATGTTTCTTCAGAGAAATATTATTTTTAGCATATTTATAGTTAGAGTGAACCTTAAAATTAAATAAACCTCAAAAATTAAATTTACTGAGAATCCATGCTCAAATTCTTTTCATATGCTGTCTTAAAACCTTTTTATATCATTCTCAACAAACTTACGAGGAGTATATAATCATTTTTATGTGAGAAAAAAGCTCAAAGAGATGTTATTTCTTGTTTAACGTTATACAACCAATAAAAGTCAGTAATGTATTGAACTCAGGACATCTTGATTGTAATCACTGTAAAAATAAATAAAAAGAGATTTGGGATAAGGGTTTCATTTTCTAACAAGTAACAAAAATCTAGTGATTAACTTGGAGTTAGAAGATCAAATTTAGTTTACTTTCTCTCCAACAAACAGCACTTTAGATTTTTCAAGATCCTCCATTCTAAGACATGAAGAATAATTAATGCAAGAAAGGGAAAGAAAAAGAGCTGAGTGTTTTTAAAATACTTACTATTTTCAAATTTGACAGATAAAACTCTCTTTGTGCACATCATAATGTTATGAAGTACTTTGCTGAATAACTAAATCTTGCTGATTAACATATGTATTACCTCAAATAGTTACAATTTTTGTAGTAAGAGCACAACATATAGTCTCTCAGCATTTTTTAGGAATGCGATAAATTGTTATTAAGTCAAGTCTAGCGGTACAATAGTTCTCTTGATCATATTTCTTCTAACTAAGATTTCTAACCAAGATTTTGTATCCTTTAACAAGCATTTCCCCAACACCTCCCTCAACCATCTCAGACCTTGGTCACCACCATTTTACTCTCTGCTTCTTTGACATCAAATTTTTTAGATTCCACATATGAGTGAGAACAAATGGTATTTGTCTTTTTGGGTCTGACTTATTTTACTTTGCATTCATGTCTTCCAGGTTCATCGGCGTTGTTGTAAATGACAGTGTCATTTGCACACACACACAGGATTTGTGTGTGTGTGTGTGTGTGTGTGTGTGTGTAACTAGTATTCCAATATATATACAGCACATTTTCTCTAGCCTTTCATCCATTGGTGAATACCTAGGTTGATTTCATATCTTGACTATTTTGAATATTGCTGCAATAACCACAAAAATGCAGGTATTTCTTTGACATATTAATTTCATTTCCTTCAAATATATAGCCAGTAGAGGGATTGCTTAATCATGTGGTAGTCTTTTTTAATTTTTTGAGGAACTTCCATACTGTTTTTTATACTAATTTACATTTCCACCAATAGAGCACAAGGGTTCCCTTTTCTTCACATTCTTCCCAACACTTGTTATCTTTCTTTTTTTTGATAGTAGCCTTTTTAACAGATGTGAGATGATGTCATTATGATTTTAATTTGCATTTTCTTTAGGATTAGTGATGTTGAGCATTTTATTTTATTTTATTTTTCACAAATGCTTTTATTTTATTTTATTTTTTGAGTTGGAGTCTCACTCTGTCACCCAGACTGGAGTACAGTGGCCGCTCCTGGCCACAGCAGCCTCGACCTGCTGGGCTCAGGCGATCCTTCTGCCTCAGCCTTCCAAGTAACTGGAACTACAGGCGTGCGCTACCACGCCCGGTTAATTTTTGACTTATTGTAGCAATGAGGTCTTGCCAAGTTGCCCAGGCGGATCTCGAACCCGCAGGCTCAGGCAATCCACTCACCTCAGCCTCCCCAAATGCGGGATTACAGGCTGAGCCACCGAGTCCGGCTGATGTTTAGCATTTTATATGGCCATACATGTTGGCCATTTATATGCTTTCTTTTGAGAAATGTGAAAATTAAATAATGATTTTAATGCAATACTTGAAACTATGAAACAATTTGAAGAAAACATAGGGAGAGTCTTTCATGACATTAGTCTAGGCAATAATTTTTTGGATATTACCCCAAAGCACAGGTAACAAAACCAAAAGTAGACAAAAGGCATTACAACAAACAAAAAAGCTTTTACATAGCAAATACAACACTCAACAAAGCAAAGAGACAACTTACAGAATGGAAGAAAATATTTTCAAGTTATACATCTGATAGGGGACAAATGTCCAAAATATATAAAGAACTCAAACAACTTAGAAAGAAAACAAATAGGGGAGGGAGGCACACCTAATCAACAAGTGTACCATTTGTATACTTAACCCTGAATTGTATTCCACATCTCTAAAAAAAAAAACCCAAACAAACAAAAAACTGGGAGAGCTGTGTTCTATCTTTGGCTTTCTTTTCTGTTTACCTTGTAATTTAAATTTAAATTTAAATTTCTTTCTTCTTTTATTTAATGGTGAGTTATGATTTCCTGTACTTCAAATTATGTCTGACATTCAATTTATGAATATCCTGAGCTCTGCTCACAGGGAATAAGATTCTGAAGATTCCCTGATTCTATAATTATCCCGAGTGTATGTTAGTTGACTAGTAAGATGGAGTTACTTCCTTTTCAACCAATTTCTATTTGAGAATACACCTCTAATTTTATCAAATTTTAGACTGCTATTTGCCAAAGTAGATGGCAAGCAGTGAAATAATGTTAATTTTGGTGATTGTATTTTGAAGGTTCTTAATTGATTTAAGAAATTAATATTGAAAATACTGATTAAGGGAAGAATTTATTTGAATTTTTTTCTCAATTCTACTCAAAAATCTTCCTGCCTTCATGTTGTCCTACTGAAATTTATTATAGTTTTCATAAACCAAGGTATATTTATTCAGCTGATAGATATAACCTGAGTTTGATCCTGTTAAATATATTTTTATATATAACAAAGAGAGTGGAGGAGGCAAAAAAATTTTCACTTCTTCCATGAATACTTGATTTTCCTAAGGTTCAAAATATGTTTTATTAATGTTCTGAGCCCACAAGTCACTGACGATTGAGTCATTGTGGTATCATTTGTTCATTTCTATTTTTACCCAATTGACTTGAAATGATGTTTCTATAACTTTGATGTTTCCTTGCTAGTTTTGTTCTTTGTGACTCATCTTCTAAAACAAAGCAAATTCCACTAGAATAGTTTTCCTCTGTTCCCAAGGCCTCCAGCTATCTGGGGCAAATTAATTAAATTGGATCATTTAGTTTTAAATGCCTACTTTCCTCTTCTAACTTGTTCAGTCTGTGATCCCTGAGTCTGTATAAAATAGACTCTAATGAGCCAGGTATTGTGTTGGAAGAACTCAGAAGATTAAATTCCATTTGAATCAAGACTTTGGTTACTTTTGTTTTCCAAATAGTATCTCCAAAGAAGAAACTATTAAGAATAAATCTACTCCTCAGGTAAAAATAAATGCCTCTAATAGTGGAAAACAGGAAGACACAAATTATTTCGTATGATGTATGATTTCAGCATCAAACTGCTATTGATCAAGAATGAAGGATTCCTTGATGAATTGGAATCCTGGAAAGAAAAAAAGGAAGAATAAGAACAATTTAGAAGAAGTAGCATTTAGCTATTTTTGTCTTTCACCATTCACCCTCTCTTCACATGAGGCCACTTCCCACCTTCCTCTTGCTCTCATTTTCTATGTATCATGCTTAAAATTCTAACGTAAGTTGTCTCAAGGCAGGAAAGTAGGTTGTGCTGTCAGGGAAGAAAAGGAAAACTTGCTAAAATGATTTGAGTCAGCTAATGAGTGACAGAATGAGAAATGTGTAAGAACTGGCTTTTTTTTTTTTTTTTTTTTGAGTTGGAGTCTCACTCTGTCACCCAGACTGGAGTGCAGTGCCACTGCAGCCTCGACCTGCTGGGCTCCAACGATCCTTCCGCATCAGCCTTCCAAGTAGTTGGAACTACAGGTGCGCTACCACTCCTGGTTAATTTTTGATTTATTGTAGAGACAAGATTTCGCCACGTTGCCCAGGCGGGTCTCGAACCCGCGGGCTCAGGCAATCCACTCACCTCGGCCTCCCAAAGCGCTAGGATTACAGGCTGAGCCACTGAGCCCAGCCTCTTTCCGTGTTTCTTATGTTCCCAGCTCTATTCCTTCCCATTAACAACCTCTCTTCACTGGGGCCAGGAAACTGTGAACCTTAAGAAAGCTCGCCTCCAAGCACATCTGCCAAAGGCTAATTTACTTTTCTCATGTATATACAGAAAAAAATGTATATTTTTTTCTTTTTTATATATGATACATATAATTTAAGCATAAACATAAGTCAAATATAATAGGTTTTCATAGTTTAAAAAATCCCCACTGGTAAACCAGATTAATAAAATCATAATAGAAAATTCAACCTACTCTTGTGAAAGATCCATAGGAATTAGATACCATAGGGATTGAAGACCGAAAAATGTCTCATCAGAAGACTGGAAATGACTTTCTGAAGTTCTGAAATCATTTCAGACATTTAGAAGTAACATTGAATCTTTAGAGCCATATAAATGACTATAAGAGACCTAAGATGTTTCTTACCCTCAGGCAAATCAGGTATCCTGGCTTCAAAGACTGCTAGAAGTCTATAAATAAATAAAATATTGATAAATAACATTTCAGCAATAAGTTACCAAATATACACTTAAGCAGTCCTGACTGATGCCTAAAATTTCTCCCAAATAAATCTTCTCTGCTGGCCTTTATGTTCTATAACATTTTGGGTGGTTAAATTTTATACAAACTTTAGCTTGAACAGTAAGTTATGGATCCATTCCTAATGGTAGGGTCAAAGGAGGGAAAACAAAAGGATACTTAATGCCTATGAGGAAACAAAAGGACACTTAATGCCTAAGAGATTTGGAGAGGAGGAAACTCCACTAATGTGAGAAAAAGACTGAATCTTCAGAGTTATTCTTCCCAAGTTGATTAAGAGGACTTAAACAGGAGTCATTATTATGTGACAATATTGTTTTATTATACAAGAATTAAACGCTTAAACTTTAAAAAAAAACTGATTAACATTTTTAAAAGTAGCTAATTCATTGAGCTACTATTTTTAGGCTGACAAGATAAAAGATG
Source organism: Carlito syrichta (assembly GCF_000164805.1). Taxonomy (NCBI): domain Eukaryota; kingdom Metazoa; phylum Chordata; class Mammalia; order Primates; family Tarsiidae; genus Carlito; species Carlito syrichta. The sequence continues at coordinate 395,809 of NW_007250690.1, forward strand.
CTGTATTCCAGTAAACTTTTTTTTTTCTTTTCTTCCCCTTGTGTTCACAAGGTAAATGCAAAACTATAAGATAGTTATATAAGATATCATATAGCAGAGCAATTAAAGACATTGAACACTGAATGAATTTACACAACAATATTAAAGTAGAAGTGACTTTTTAAAAAAGTTTCATATGATCTACATTTATGATAATATCAGTATAGCTAACTGGTAAAGAGTTCAACTCAAATCTTATATTCTAAAGAGATTACAATCTAGTTCATAGCCTACTTGAAATCTGTGATTTTGAATGACTTTCACAGAGGATATAATATTGAGAATTTTAAGATGAAATTCATCTAGAAAAACATGGAATTTACTTGAAATTCTGAACAATTCACTAGTTATTTTGAA